>NW_015549605.1:3965397-3973437 GCF_001515605.1 Sinocyclocheilus anshuiensis | reverse complement strand
AAAAAAAAAAAAAAAAAAAAAAAAAAAAGTACGTTTGTAAGAAACAAATTCATCATTAAAGCATTTTAAACCATTGCTTCTGGCTAAAATACCAGTCCATATTCCATAATAAGGTTTAGACTTCAAGCTATACGTTTAGAGTTTAACTTTGAATTACTGTCTGTAATCATGTCCACTGCAACCTGAAATGTCCAGGCTCAGTGTAGGTGCAAATTACACTAAAACAACTGTGCAAAAGTATAGACAAATCCCATTTAAAAAAACTAACAAGAATGGGAATATCACTCTCTCACCATCTCAGGATCTCTGTACGAGCATGAGGAGTATCTCCAGCATGGCAGCTCTGACTGTCCTGATGTCACTGTGTATCAGAGAGTGTAATCCAATGCCAGATCCCCATCAGAGGGAGCTGATGCTGAAGCAGGACATGTCCCAGCAGGTAGGGGGCAGAGTGGAGCTCACTGCTGCTGAACGGCAACTGGATTCACTCCTGCACCTGCTGAAGCTGAAAGAAATGGCTGCTTCACCTTTCCCACCATCCAAGCACTTCTTCAAAGTCCGGCACATCGTGCAAAAAAGCCCCGTCTTCAAACTGCTACAGAAAATGCCAAAGGGTAAAAAATGGTTACTTGTATAATTGGGAAACACCTGTCCTTCAGATGATAAAATGACTCTGTCTCTTACAGGTGCTGCTCTTCACATCCACAGCTCTGCTATGGTGAGTGTGGACTGGCTGGTGATGAATGCAACGTACAGGCCTCATTGTTACATATGCTTCACGTGGGACGGGTCAGTGCAGTTCCTTTTCTCCACCAATACGCCCTTTCTGCGATGGGGATGCTCTTTTTGGAAACGCCTAGATGTGCTGAGGGCAAGTCTGAGTGACGTCACTGCCTTTGATAACAGGTGATTAAACGTATTTCAACATCAGGTATAAAATAGCTGATATTAAATAGTTGTTCACTGGTACAAACAATGACAGTGGCCATTATAGTGCATTGAAAAGCATTAATTGCTTGCAATTACCACTTGGTTGATGAATGAAGTGTGGCTTTAGTGGCCTTTTGATGTTAAGCCTCACAAAAATACCCTAAATATATTTACTGAATGAAACCCAACAATTGTTTTTAATTATTTTAAGGTGCCAATTCCAAAAATAGTGCCTGTTTTGCTCTGGCCATCATGCATTTCGTAGCATTTTTGCTTTTGACAATCATTTGTAAAGTGAAGAAGTCTTGTATTATCAGTTAATCATCAGAAAAACTGCCACATGATTCATATCTTCCTCTAGGCCAAGTTACAAGTATTTGTTCAATTCTCAGCTGATATGGAAGATTCTGAAGACATTGTTTTATGCCTAATTCTGATATCAAAGTTAGTATTATGGCCAGTGACAAGAAAATGCAAACATGACCCAGATGTTTTCTGCTACATCATTTTACAACATCCAAACGGGGACATAACATTACAGATTTTGTGGGGAAAAATGCTTATTTTTAAAGTTCTTTGCATTAAATTGAGCATGTGTCTATGTGAACACATTTTCCACTACTTTGCTGATTGAAGTTACATTTTAAACATTTCATGTTTGTCTTTGTTTTGTTTTTTTTACATTTGATAAGTGCACCAGATTTTTTAACCGGGAGAATGCAAGTATTGAGTACATGTACAGTAAATGAACATACTTTCCAGAAGGCCAGCAATTCACTAAAAATTCACTTTATTGGTCTTATGAAGTATTCTAATTTGTTGAGATTTGTCTAATTTGTTTGAGTGAATTGGTGGGTTTTTGTTAAATGTGAGCCAAAATCATCACAATTAAAAGAACCAAAGACTTAAACTACTTCAGTCTGTGTGCATTGAATTTATTTAATACACGAGTTTCACAATTTGAGTTGAATTACTGAAATAAATGAACTTTTCCAAGACATTCTAATTTATTGAGATGCACCTGTATGTTAACATCTCAAAAAATGCAGTTTAGGGTTTCATGACCCTTTAATGCTGATACATCCATATATAATAAAAAAAATATATTCATTCTTATTGTGTTAAAAAAAAACTGAAAGTTGTATTGATGTTTTTGGACTCAGCAAATTAAAATCAAATTAGGTAATATAATGCTTGTTGTTAGTTCCAGAACTAACAAACAGAACTAATTAAACAAATTACATTTCTCAGTTTAATGCGGAATCTTACACTCTTCACGGAAGACCCGGAGATGTCTTGTACGACACAAGATGCAGTATGGGACAGGTTTGAGAATACTTTTATGGCTCTATCTGGGCTGATCACATATGCACCTGTCTTTAAGGACTATATCTACCAGGGTCTGAAGGAGCTTTACGAAGACAACATCATGTACCAAGGTCCAAGGTTTGTGAGTGATAGACCACATCACCATAATTAAGTGTATACGCGCTCTTAGATTAAAAATGTGTATTATATAATTATTTTTAGGCATATGAACTTGATGGCACCACCCATGACAGAGCGTGGTCTCTGGAGGTCTACAGAAACATTACTGAGCAGTTCAGAGCAAATCATCCAGATTTCATAGGATCTCGTTTAATCTTCTCTGTCCACAGGTAAAACTACATTAAATTATCTAAATAAATCAATAAATTGTCTCTCTTGTCCTGTGAATAAGCTGAATACACATTTAATTTACCACTAATAATAATAATAAAACAATCTTGGGTAAATAACTTTAATTTCTGTTACTAAGGGTCATAACAGTCAGCTTTATGATTAAAATTTTATTTTTTTACAGCCATTGAAGTATTACAGCCTTTAAACCAAATGGCATTTCATACAGTGTTTTTTCCCTTTTAAAGAGCATAAGCCATGTTGGCTTATTTAATAAAGTCACTTTAATGGTTACTGTTTCTAAAAAAAGGAATGACATTTCCACTATCAAAATAAGATTTTTCTTTTTTTTCAATTATGACGCCACTAGACTAACAGGGGTGAAACTTTGGATAATAATGCTTCCTTGAAACATAAACTGGAGATGACAAAAGCAAAGACACATGCCATTAATTACTCCAGAATAAAAACACATTTGTCATTTGAATAAAAAAAAAAGAATTATATTGTCTGATCTGAATGCATTTTTACACAGGTCTCTTAGTGTGTCTCAAGTGAAGCAGGCAGTACAAGAGGCCATTGAAATGCAGAGAAAATATCCAGACATCGTTGCTGGTTTCGACCTGGTAATCTCATCCTTGACTTAAGTTACAGTTCACAGTGTTGCCAGAATGCAATACTAAATACTAAACATGTTACTGTCTGCATTGTGCAAGCAATCCACAGCAATAACAAAGCCAAAATAACTGAACGATGAGTCAGATAAGTCTATTCTAAAAGGTGACTTGGCACCATAATGCTAAAAAAAAAAAAGAAAGATGTGAAATGATATTACCACATTTAATATCTAATTTGAACAATTTATTGCTGTAGGTAGGTCGTGAAGACACTGGAAGATCAATCTGGTACTTTCGAGATGCCTTATCACTCCCTTCAGAAATAAAGACGCAACTTTCTTTCTTTTTCCATGCTGGAGAGACAGGTCAGTATATGTAGCTCACTTCATTCGTTTTTGGAGAAATTAAACTTTTGAATGCATTGAACCAACTGCTTCACAAAATCTTGAAGCACTCAAAACAACACTTGTTGGCCAAAATTATGTAAATGCAACTCAGTACAAACATGCATAAAAAAAACACCTTTTACAAATCAATTGCAAAAGTTTTATCAAAAGTGTAACCTATTAAATGCAATTAAGAAAACTCCAAATATAGTGTGACCATATGTCTTTTTTTCCTGGACATGTTCTGGCCGGGATTTCTAAATCGCATAAAATGTCAGGATTCTTTTTCATACTTGCTGAAGGTAATGACTGAAAATTAGTTTAACCAATATCATGCAGGCATTGTAGATAATCGTGCAAGAACTGTAGAGAGCACGGCAACAAAGAAACAAAGACAAACCCAGTAATTTTAGGCCATTTAGACAAAGAGGCCGTATGGTCACCCTAATCAAAACCATTAAATATAAACTCTGTGTATCATGTGTTCTTTTATTAGCTATTAACTAATACTTTCCTTTTTATTATACAAATGTGTCACTGAAAATGTCTACAAATTTATCATTTTTCTTATAATTTTATCATCTTTAATCATAAACACTAGTTCATGGGTGCTAGAAACCTCTGGTTCGTAACAAATGAAAAGGTTTCGAAGCAGTGTTTTGAAAGCCCCCATCACTACACTCAATTGTTTTACAGTTACAATAACAGATGAATTGGATAGATTGGAATTGGCTTGCTGTGGGTGTTTATTTTTAGATTTGGATGGTACAGATGTGGACAGGAATGTGTTAGATGCTTTGCTGTTTAACACCAGCCGCATTGGACATGGTTTTGCGCTGGTTCATCATCCCCTGGCCAAGCAGCTTTCCAGGACGAGAGGAGTGGCAGTGGAGTTGTGTCCCATTTCCAATCAGGTAAGCTGTGGTGCACATAGGGTGACCATAGGTCCTCTTTTTCCCTGATATTTCCTAGTTGGGATTTCTAAATTGCCTAAAATGTCTGGGTTTTGGCTTTGCTCATCTACACTGAACAAAATTATAAACGCAACACTTTTGTTTTTGCGCATTGTGCTGTGTGGTAAAACTGCACATTTTAGAGTGGCCTTTTATTGTGGCCAGCCTAAGGCACACATGTGCAATAATCATGCTGTCTAATCAGCATCTTGATATGCCACACCTGTGAGGTGGATGGATTATCTCGACAAAGGAGAAATGCTCACTAACACAGATTTAGACAGATTTGTGAACAATATTTGAGAGAAATAGGCCTTTTGTGTACATAGAAAAAGTCTTAGATCTTTGAGTTCAGCTCATGAAAAATGGGGGCAAAAACAAAAGTGTTGCGTTCATAATTTTGTTCAGTGTATTTTTTTCATACTTGCTAAAAGCAGTGTTGGGGAAAGTTACTTTAAAAAGTAATGCATTACAATATTGTGTTACTTTTTTAAAAAGTTACTTTTTATAGAAAGTAAAGCATTACGTTACTTTTGCATTACTTTTTGTCACCTGGGCTGGGCTTGCTTATTAATTTTTCATAAAATAAAAAAATGTATGCAGCCAGTTTACATAATCGGCCAATTGTGTCATGCAAGAAGGTCGGATGTACAGAGAACAGTCAAAGCAATCCAGAATACGCATATATATAAAGTATGAGGACTGTAAAGAGAATGTCAAGAAGAAAACAGAGCCCAAACCCAGACATTTATTTAGAAATCCCGGCCCGGATATGTCAAGGAAAATGAGTATGTATGTTCACCCTTCAAAGCACACAGGGGACTGTTTGCCTCCCAAATAAAGTCCTAAATGTTATTTTTGGCTTGCTTCACCAGTGTGAATAAAACCAATAATTTGACAGACGTATCTTGAAAAGAACTGTGTCAATAATGTCATTGTGATTGGTTGAATCAACAGTGTTTCGTCTTCTCCAGGTGCTAAAACTAGTCTCGGATTTGCGAAACCATCCCGCCGCGGTACTAATGTCAGACGGTCATCCCATAGTGGTGAGCTCTGATGATCCCACCTTATTCGGGACCACAGGACTCTCTTATGATTTCTACCAGGCCTTTGTGGGTATTGGTGGATTGAGCGCAAACCTGGGGACTCTAAAGGAGCTTGCGATGAATTCAATCAGGTGCTTAAGATTTATTTATTCACATACTTTTATTTGAAAAGTTTTTTTCATTATGTAGAAGAATAATTTAAGGTTGCACTTTTCCCCTTTATTAACAGGTACAGTTCTTTGTCGCCACAACTACAGGATAAAGCTATTACGATATGGAAGGAAAAGTGGAACAAATTTGTGGCAGAAAATTCATAACCACGACAAACAGAAGAGGAGAGGATTGCATTTTTATTATTACTTATCTTTTGAAACTCAGGGGGTTGAAAATTTTATTATTTGATTGTATTATAGGTTGATAGTCTCTATGAGGTTTGTCCATAGCATTTATAACATAAATTGAGTTTCCTACATTTTATAAGTCCTGAATTACATACTGTATACTCCAGTGCTGGTTTCTGCACTCCTGAATTAAAACTTCATATTAGTTAATGTTAGTTGGACAAATTTAACCATTATTTTCTAATCTTCAGAGTCTATACCTGATAATGTTTTCAGAAAGAATTTCTTGACTAAAAAAAATAAAAATAATAAGTCTCTTATGCTCACCAGGGATGAATTTATGTGATTAAAAATATAGTTTAAACAGTGAAATTGCGGCTTAATATTTTTATGGAAACTGTTATATATTTTTAAAGGATTCTTTGATGAACAGAAAATAAAAATAAAAACATTATAAATGTATTTTCTCTCACATTTGATCAATTTAATACATCCTTGCTGAATAAAATAATTAATTTGTTTAGAAAACAAACCTTTAACTTTTGAACAGTAGAGTGTATATTTTCAGATTTCTTACAACCACTCCATAACCAAGTATATCATCGATGGGTTAAATTGTGGAAAAACAATACCATACCATCCAGATACCATTTGAATGGTATCTCTTTCTCTCCCATACATCGCTGATGTCTATCCCATGCTTCTGTGGGAGAAGACGAGAACAGGTGCACTGGTTGTTTGACTAGTTTTATGATGAGCAAACAGGTGTACAATAAGCAAACACGGACACAGTTCAAACTATATCCCTATCCACATCTAAAATGTTTGGTAGACAAATATCAAGTCAGACTGTTAAAGCATTAAATTGATGTGTCAACAAAAGAAATAATTTTCATGCGTCACTCTTAATTAGAGATCCAGTGTGCCGCCCGCGGTACACTGCATACTTGTGAAATATTTAGTCCATAACACATTTATATGTTGATAAACATCCACGGAATGTAGTAGTATCATTTCATATTAGCCGACGGAGCGCTCAAATTCTCGGCGCATTCAGGAGTATAGCTTGTTTTTGCATGTAAACAAAACCGGACCATTGAAGTCAAAATGGCCGCTGACCTCTGCCCTTTTGATTGACACCTTATTTGAACCAATAGCTGAATCTATGAGGTGACAACAAGCAGCGATAGCCAACTAGCACCCAGGATGAAGGATGAGGCAGCCTCTCTTTGATCGACAGTAGACCGATCCAATTGCATCAGAGTTTGCAAATGACTGTCGTTTCTGATAGCCAATGAACTTCTGAACAGAATAATATGCCGTTTTAGTCATGGTTTTAGTGGGCAGGTTTAACATATCGTGCGCAGAAGTCCGTGCGCAAAGGATTATAGTGACTGGTGCGTCCGTGCGTAATGAGCGCTCTATGAGAGATAACGGGGAAAAGGTGGTTATAGGTAAAAAACTATCAAAGCGAACGCGAAAAACAAACATTTTGTTCTAAGAAGTTGTTAAACAATGTATAACAATAATATTGGCCGGACAATAAAAGTGTTTTTTGACGGAGCGAGCGATATTTCATCCATTGAAGCAGATGTGAGGAGATGGTTTTGTCACACAAAGTGTTTTATTATATTATGTGTGGTGTTCTTGCTAACTTCTGTCCTGTGTGTGTGTGTGTGTGTGTGTGTGTATGTATGTATGTGTGTATATGTGTGTATGTATGTGTGTATGTCTTGTGTACATGGCAGTGCAAGCAACAAGATATGAAAAATGTACAGTATACATGAATAACAATATACACATTTTGGCAGCAGCGAGAAGAGTTCGTGGTTCGGGTGGCAGGAGTCTCTGATGATCTTCATGCTTTCCTCACACATCTCTGGGTGTAGATGTCCTGGAGCGAGGGAAGCTCACCTCCGACGATGTGCTGGGCTTTATGCAAGCACTATAATTAATACCATAATTCCTACGTTCAATTAGGTCAAGAACGACATTAGTAAGGTTTAAGCAGAATCCACTCTGCGAGTATTCATATGTCTTGGCATGTGGATTGCACATCTCTTGCAAAGTCTTAAGAAAGCTTAAAAAGGATTAGTTTGTCAAAACAC
>NW_015549605.1:3939216-3965356 GCF_001515605.1 Sinocyclocheilus anshuiensis | reverse complement strand
ATATCACAGACAATCATCTGACATTGAATCGAGTGAAGACTGGGAGCCAGTCATGATGACAGCACCTCTGAAAAAAATCGTAAAAAGCACGACATAATGTGTTTATGCTTCAGTTACTATGTGTCAGCAATTATTGACAGTGAATCTGGATAAGAAATTGAATAGGTCTAAGTGTAAGCTTTCATTAGAGCCCAAAATTATGACTGTACATTAAAGCATTCAAGAATTGCAGCATTTTATGTGTCGTTGGTTACAAAGGGTCATTTGGAGTCTCCAAGTGGCTTTTTTTGGGAAGCGCCTAGACATAAATTTAGATAAACATGTGTAAAACACTCATTTTCTAAGGTATTGTTATCAAATTTGATCAAACATTTTGCTTGGTAAGACTTTATTCTGTGATCCAAATGTATTTTCCAGCTAATAGCTCCCAGCTATAGTCATCTGCAGGCATCTGTTTACAAAAAAAAATGTAGGCGGATTTTTATTTATTTTTCAGTGTGTTCAAAGTTCTATTACTCAATACCAATAAGACTTACAGTGATTCTGACTGTTGAAGAACACACCTCAGAGTGTCACCTTTCAAAAGAGACCAAAACCATGTACAGGTGCATCTCAATAAATTAGAATGTCGTGGAAAAGTTCATTTATTTCAGTAATTCAACTCAAATTGTGAAACTCGTGTATTAAATAAATTCAATGCACACAGACTGAAGTAGTTTAAGTCTTTGGTTCTTTTAATTGTGATGATTTTGGCTCACATTTAACTGAGACTATCAATGTGAGAACATTCACAAAGAGTTTTATGGTTTTGAGTATTTACAATGACCTGCAGCACTGAAAACCTTCGTTAGAAAGAGATAACATTATTGAGAGTAGCTATTGTAAAATTGTTAATTTATAAAGAAACACTCTGGTTATGCAAATGAATCATGCATCCTGCAATTAACACCTGTCATTTTTTATTATTAAATAGGACCCAAATAAGTCGGCGCCAATAGCCTTGTGGTTAGTGCATCGACATATAGCGCAACTGCGCTCACGACTAAACAAGTTCGATTCCCGTCTTGAGGTCCTTTGCCAATCCCCCTCCCCTCCCTCATCCTAGTACGTTCCTGTCGTGTCTCTACTGTCCTATCTCAACAAAATGAATAAACGCCCATAAAAAAAATAGGACCCAAATAAAGTTAGCCAAACTGGGAAAAGTCAAACATATTTTAAAATGCAAAACTTCAATGCAGATCATAAATTTAATGAAGACCCAAAACAAACAAACATTTCAAACTGAGGTCTCTACCAAACCTGACAGAATCAATACCTCAAGACTTCTAGAACTGGCCTTGAACATCCCGATTTTGAGCTCCCTGTCCAGATGCATTTGATCACGGAGGAAGGTATTATAGCCGTATTTCTGAAAGAGATCCTCAGCCTTCCTCCATTGCTTGAAGAGATTTGAGTTTGGGAACAGCTTCTTAGCTGGCTTCCTCTCATTTCTCACTTTGGGGCTTCTCTCTTCTGTTTTGTGTTCACCAAGTATTCAAAGTCTAAAACAACACTGCAGCAAAACTTATATCAGTAATTCACCCACTGCTATTAAATGAGCCTCCAGTTTGTCCAGCTTGAGCAGAAGAGCGCTGTGTAACGAGAAGTTCTGCTGGACTTGGTAGAGCTGCTTCTCTTGCATTTAAAAATCAAGGTTTTTACAGAATAACCATTTAAACTTTGAGCTTCATCACACTTAGCCATCATATGGTTTTAGAAGTCCCAGAAAACAACAGTCTGGACATTCCACTAAATATCTCCTTTTGTGTGAGGATGAGTAAATGACGAAAGAATCATTTTTGGTTGAACTATTGCTTTAATATACTTTGACATTCTGTGACAACATGCCCCATCCTCATTCGCTGTGGCTTTAATTACTCAAGTTTTGTTTGAAGTAGAGTAATCGCATATGTTTACGTAAAACTGTACTTCTAAAAAACTGAAACGGACACTTATTTCCCTGTGTAGTATGTTGAAAAGGGGCTTTATAATTGATTTAATGAAGTACACTGTAAAAAAAAATGTGTAGGCTAATATATGTTCTCTTGCTCTTTATCAGGGGTTCCCAAATTTTTTGTCAGCCACACCTCTTAGATGTAACATATTTACTTCAAGTATCCACTGATATTTTCACCATTCTCTGATGCCAAGTTAAATGTTTTATATTTGATTCTATTTGAACTGCAATAAGACATTATTATTATTCTCTTAATCCTCTTTGACTTTAAATTTTATTTTTACTTTCATCAGCCATATAATATTTGTGTGTTATGTTTTAGCATCTAATATTTTTCAGTTCATAGCTTCATTCACATTTTTACCACTAACTCTTTCTGTGATGTTTCTCTAGGATGCCATGTTCATATAAATGGATTACATATTGCATTTCATAAGTCCTGAATTACATTCTGTATCTTCCAGTGTTGGTTTCTGCAGTCTTGAAGAAAAATGTTCTTTTCATACTTTCCTGTCTGATCAGCGCTGATCTCCAGACAGCGTTTGGTTTCTCTGTTCTGTATGGCCTGTCCCTGAAAACAAACAAGAATATGATTTTTTTCCAAGCAATGTTTAGATTATAATATACCACAGTATTCTATCAATGTTTGGGGTGTAATTATTTGCTCACCTGTTTGAAGTCCCAGTACATGTGTTTTGGGTTTTCAGTGTCTGAACACCAGGACAGCTCTGGAAACTTGGCTGAGCCGGGATCAATTAGACAGCGGTTCCTATTGTTTTTAAGGGACTGAAGGGGATGTGCAAATATCTCACCTCGTGCCATATGATAAAATATCTGTGTGATGAGAAACTGAAGTGTGTCAATTGTTCCCCAAATACAGAGTTTAAAAATGCAGGGCAGGGCAGGGCAGGGCAGGGCAGGGCAGGAACAGGCAAAGTACACAATAGCAAACATTAGACAACGAACTAGCACAGGACTGCAAACACAAAGAGAATAAATAGGGAACAAACAAGGCAGGTAACGAGGGAGGACAGGAGGGGCAAATTAACCAATAATTAAGTAACAAGGTGGGCGGGGTCAAGACAATAGACAGGAGAGCACATGGCACACATAAACAAACAAAACAAAAGCCATGTGCTCACACAAAACATGACAACATGAAAGCACACGACTGAGGAAAACCCAAGCTACACAACACAAGACAGAACATAACATGAAAGCACGCGGCCGATATAAACACGAACTGTGTGCTAAACAGAACACAACGTCACGAGCACGTGGCCAATGAAAACATAAACCAAGTGCTCACAAAACACACGAGATGAGAGCGCATGGTGAGTGAATGAACACACAACCCGTGCGCTCACACAAGAAACAAGACATGGAGCGTGATTGCTCAAACCCCGACAACAGACCGAAACCGAACTAGACATGAGTGGCAGAATGCAAACACCATGCTCTGAACATGAAACAAGGCACGCAGAAAAGAGAGTGCATGGCCCGAGGACAGTCGAGACAGAGGAGAGGAGAGGAGAGGAGGTTACCTGAGATCCCATGAAATGACATGGATATAAAATGGGAGTGTTCTCCTCAAGTGGCCCCTTATCCAAACATAAACTTGTTTGCAGATCATTAATCAGCTGTTTTGACAGAAATAAGGACATCAAACCCTTCATAATTTTTCCTGTAGAACTGATCTCTCAGACTTGATTCATATTGAACTGTATGTCACTCACCACTCCATAAGCTAATAAATTCATGGGATTTAATTGAGGATAGACATTTTCCAGATACCATTTAAATGGCTTGCAATTTAGCCTTTCTCTCAGTTTCTTTCTCTCTGATACATCGCCAATATCTATCCCATGGTTCTGTGGGAAAAGGAGAGAACAGATACACAGGATAATTTGCAGATCATAAGAGCCAGAACAATTTAACATTTCGAACCTCTTGGTTCACTTTAGAGGTCTCAAACTGAATCTGAATCAACTGTCCTTGAAAATCCAGAATTTGATTGGCTGAAACTTTTAATTACATTTACCTGTATAGGAAGACCCCAGGCGATGTTCACATTTATCTTGTATTCATCCATCCAAACTTCTGCCACTCTCAGGGCATTTCTCTTCATGACATTGCTAAGATCAGGCATGTAGGGTTTGTGTTCCCTCTCGATGTGAGCAATTTTTGAGCAGGGTACAATCTCTATACTTCCTCCACACAGCCACACCTGAGCCAAAACATGTGAAGGAAAAAGTCAACACTGTGCACTATGGCTACCAAATATACTATATTACATTGGTAATAACTGATGGCTGTTGTTAAATTATTTAAAAAAAAAATGAACAACTGAGTTTGTAATGCAGCCAAGAGGCAAAGCAGCCGTTACACATGAGATGTGCATTTTTCAGCTTGTACCACAGTTACAACAAATCAGGAAGACATTGTTCAGATATTTCAGGACAGGTTTTTGTCCTTTTGTCAAATTGTTTTTATTTATTGTTATCGTCATATTTGTTTGTTTGATCAATGTCTTTAGGGGTTTTGGATCATTTGCTGTTGTAGGCAGTAAGGACCTTTGAAATAACTGAAAGAAATAACTTGGCGAAGTGAACTGTAATGCGGTCGACAGACCTGGAACTACTTCATAAGCTGTGCGTTTACTGAAATAATAATCAATCAATCAATACCAAGCATTCAACAGCCCAGTGGTATAATTAGAGTTTAATATAGTATCATTTAGGATAATGATCAACACGTTTGTGAATTACCCGTATTCCTAATTCAACATTTTCTCCTCCGTACACCTCCATCCCTCCGTCCAGAGTCCCAATCTCACCAAAGAACAGACGATCAACCACGAGTATTCCCATTACAGAGGGACTCCTGGAGAACAGGCAGAGCAGAAGGATCTTTTACACTCTCATTTGGGGTGGATTCCATTATAAAATATTAAACCAACAACACACACTCACTTTCCTGGCTGTGAAGGGTCTTTTTGATCATACCACTTCTGTGGGAATCCCACGTACATGCACCAGAGAGCCCAGTCAAAACCATGAGCAGAGGCGAAATATTTTGTCACTTGCAAGTCGTAGTAATTGACTTTATCAAACACAGGGCTCAGGACCAGCGTACGGTCAGACTGGATACGTGCAAGCAGAGGCTCTGCCCTAAAAGAGAGAGAGTACTTGAGAAAAATTTCATACACCTTAATACCAATAAACCAGTATTGATTGTAGTTAAAAAAATAAAATAAAGGTGGAGCATGATTATCAGCTAACTGAGCAGTACTAAAATACTTAAACTAAATTCAGTATAAATAGAAATATTGCAAAAATGAATAAAAATCACAAAACATATCAAAATGATTAAATCTTGAAATTAAAATGAAAACTTTTAAAATAAATGCTAATTAAAAATATTAATAAATACTACAATAGCATATAAATAATACTCAAACAATACTGCTTCGCACCAGTTATGCATATCGTTTTAAGACAGAGAATCTCATATAGCTGAACAAATATTTAGTTTATTGCCAAATACTGAAGTCAACTGAGCAGTTTCACACCATTTGACATGGACCTCAATGTGGGCGTCCAAAATGGCAACCACATCCCCAGTGGCAGCCTTCCACCCTGAGATTCTGGCTTGGGAAAGTCCTTTCTGCTCTGAATGGGTCACCATCTTCACCAGGCCTGGGTGCTTCTCATTGATGGAGCTGATATAAACATGTAGCTGTGTTTTCAGGTCTTCTACAGAAGAGATACAGACAGAATGAATAGCTCATTTTGTGCACAATATGCATCTGAGACGAGGGTTGGATGGGGTTTTGAGAGAAACAAACCATTTGTGCTGTGGTCATCCACCAGTATGATCTCTTTGAGCAGGTGGGCAGGAGTTCTGTTGATGATGCTGCAAATGGCTCTTTGAATGACGGACAGAGCCTCATCCAGATAAATCAGCACCACGCTGAGGGTGGGCAGATTGTGGGGGTATTCACGGCCAATGCATCTACAGAAATAGATGAATGCATCAAAACAGATGTTGAATTTCAGAGCGTGTCCATCAACCGCTGAAACTCACCTGTGGTCTCGAGTGTCTGGCAGCTCCCGGTCCAGAGGTAACTGGTCACTGAGGAAGGCATTATAGCCGTATTTCTGAAAGAGCTCCTCAGCATTCCTCTGGTCATCCTCAGAAAGTTCAACAGTCCATTGCTTGAAGAGGTATGAGTTTGGGAACAGCTTCTTAGCTGGCTTCTTCCCATTTCTCACTTTAAGGCTTTTCTCTTCTGCAAAAAAATTTTAATTTTAAACATCACTGTGGACAAGAATCGCTTCAAATGAATACAAAGCCACCAAAATAGTGATTTAGATGTACATGTAAAACTTAAGGTGCACTCATTTTTATAAAATTTTGAATAGTAAAGATATTTGAAAATACATTAAAAAAGTGATATCAGTAGTCTAGCAACAGCTGTAATTTCCAGGAAGTGAGTTGGCAGGCAGGTTGAGATCACATGACCAGATAAAAACTACTCACTTTATCTTCATAGTGCTTTTGGCTGTTTCGATACATTAATAATGGCTGACTGTGAATGAAACGTTCAACATTTGCATCGCTCACTGAAGGCTTTTGCTTTTGCATGGTTATTCATATCACAGAAAGAGCAAGTTATTTACTTCTGTAAAACAAAAAAGAATATTTTGAAGACTTCACTCTATGCCAGAGAAGATCCATTTTAGGTTATTTTATTTTCCTAATGCAAAAAATGTAGTAATAATTTTTATGCATTTCTATAATCTAAAGCAGGGCTGTCGAAACTCGGTCCTGGAGGGCCGGTGTCCTGCAGAGTTTAGCTCTAACCCTAATTAAACACACCTGAACCAGCTAATCAAGCTCTTACTAGGCATTGAAACTTCCAGGCAGGTGTGTTGAGGCAAGTTGGAGCTAAACTCTGCAGGACACCAGCCCTCCAGGACCGAGTTTGGACAGCCCTGATCTAAATAATGTTTTTCCACTATAAAGAATCTTTTGTGCAATGAAAAGGCTCCGTGGATAAATGTTCTTGCACCATTGATACCAATAAAGAACTTTTAATTTTAAGATTGTTGCCAACCTAACAGTTTTGGTTACCATTTGCTTCAATTGTATGGACCCAAAAATTGTCACGATTTTTTCAAAATTATGGTTCACAGAAAAAAGTTGATGAACAGAAAAATTATGAACCATAAGAAAATAAATAGGGTCAGTTATGATTTCATGCCAACTTTAAAGTTTGCTTAAAGAGTAAAACAACTGTTGTTGTTGTTTTTTTAAATCCAATTCAACTGCTAAAAAGATTTTACATCAACTCACCCACTGCTATTAAATGAGCCTCCAGTTTGTCCAGCTTGGTAAGAAGAAGTGCGCTGTGTAACGATAAGTTCTGTTGGACTTGGTGGAGCTGCTTCTCTTGAGTTTGGATTTCCCACTTGACAGAGCTCATATAGAGAAACACCACAGCAACAGACAAGACTGGAAACAAAGTCTTCACACAGCTTATTCTCATGATGATCAGAACAGCAAAGGTCACAGGAGTTGTTTTCTAGATGTTTTCCGTCTTCAGGTGTTACTCTGTGAGGCTGGTACTGGTTCACATTGTACACTTCAAGCATTTGCGAAACTAATGCTTGCTGAGTGTTTGTGCTACTAATGTTGGTCACATTAATTAATATTGGGAGGGAGAAAACCAGGACACTGAATCCTGGTTAAACACTGGGTACGGCTTTTCACAGTCCATCAACATAACATAACAATCAATATAAACCAAAACAGGTCTGCAGATTTTCGACTGCAGGCTGAATAGAACTATAAAAATGATCAATTAGAAATAAAGTTGCTGAAATATCCAATTGATATAAAAATGTTCAAATGTAAACATTAAAACATTGAAATTGGTTTTAAAATGTTAACATTAAAGTTTATCATGTCATGTTAATTTATGAATTACAGGTGACACTTGTTATACCAATAATTATTGTATGTAATAAAAATTATTTTTAAAATGTAATAAACAAGTTACACAGGCCATTTAACATAAGATTTTTGTTTGCAGTTACTCTGAAAACGAAGTGCTGGTGAACTGGTTTTCAGCTTTATTTGCATAGTGCTTTCACAATACATATTGTTCAAAAGTAGCTTTACAAAAACTAAGCTCCACCCCAGATGACTGTGGCGAGGAAAATCTCCTCTTGTTCTCCTCTCCTCCACACATGCTTCTTTTTAACCACTAGAGGGAGGCATCGCTTGAGCATTAACCGAGGGAATACATCCTATGCTTGAAAGGGACTTTGATGCAACACATTAACTTGGAGCAAATATAAGATGTTTTCACTACCTAAATGCAAAGTGGTTCATATTTCATTAGATTACAAAACATCTTTGCTTAACGCTTATGTTGTGTTCTGATCACTTTTCCCAAAAATGCTAGTTAATGTTTATTGTATTGGACTAAAACTTAATGACTTTGCTCACACAGGGTGTAACAACTTCCCAAATTTTTTTTGAAAATGTTGTACTTTTTTTTCCGTAGAAAAACTGATTTTAGCATATTTAGCATATCTTTATTCATCAAAAAGTGCATATTTACAAAGCTAATCCACACCATAAAAAGACATTAAAAAATATTTAAAGCACAACAAAAAAGTTGTTACATATTACTACATATTATTGTAAGCGAGGGATGAAAGGTCTTAAATTCTGGACAAATTTCAGTAAAAAATATCCATTCCTTCTTACAATTTCTTTCCTGCCCCATTCACTATGAGTTCCCAAAAGCCATTGTAAAGCTTTCGAATTTAAAACAAGTCTGTTTAGTTCACAGCAGCATTAGGGTGAAGGGGTTTGACTCGAGCCATACGGGAAAGTCCTAAACGCAGCCCCTGTCCTGGAGACTTCACATGTGCATTCTGAGACGCACCAGGACTCTGGCCAAGCAGACCTGGAGATGGAGTTAGAAAGAGTTTACAAAAGGACACTTTTCTGTTGTGGGCTGTTCTGGTGAAAATTCACAACTGCACAGTGATGATTTGAGCCTTTAGTCTCACCAGGGGGATTCCACTTAGGCAGTCTGGCTCCTGCAGGACTGGAGCAGACTGCAGGTTTAGAGAGAAGCGGAGTAGTGGGCGTCTTCTTAAGTCCAGACACAGGAGCAGCAGGACTCCGACAGATCGCTGGGCTGGGAGCTGTCAGACAAAGAGAAATGTTAGCGTAGTTGATATGGTCTTTTGCCAGACTGTAAAATTTAAAAACAGAGAAAAATGTACCTGAGCCTTTGGCTTTTGAGGCTTTCGTTGGCTTTTTGTCTTTCTTTTCTGTCTTGTTCTTTGCAGCTGGTGGGGCCTTTTTTTCTGTCTTCTGTTTCTTTTTCTCAGTGAATGTCTCGTCTTCACTCTCATCTTCTTCCGTAAAGTCTGCATCACTTTCTGAATCTGCAACAGGAACAAGCTTAAACATGGCTACATTTCGTATCTGAAGTACTGAAGTATTAAGCTTCATCATGTAAACACTGAAAACAGTCCAGCCCCATAATAACTATGAGCGCGAAGGTCCTCAGATTACCTGGTGTGTTCTGAGGCTGGTAGTCCTCATCGTCTCTGTTGTCCTTCAGTGGTTTTCTCTGCTCCTCTGATGTTTCCTTCTGTTTAGAAACACTGGTAGGGGAGGCATCTATGCTGATCAGATTCAGCCCTGAAAACAGAAAAGTAATAAACACAGAAATCACATATTATATCATAACATTCATAAAACTCTTGTTTGTTTTTTTTATATCAGCTTATAGTGTTCTCAAAAATTTTCAAATTTCAAAGTCAGAATTTTGTAGTTACCTAAACTTCTGCCATCAATGCTACAACTGGACAGCACAGGAGGAGAATCTGGACGAGGCTGATCTTCGCTGACTGTACAAAATCAAGGGAGTTTTGTTTTGTTTAGAGGTTTTTGCATGCAAATATGTCAAATAAAGCTCCATAAATATGTACTTAGAATCTGTAAATCTGTAATAATCAAAGAAAAAAAATAATCAGTCTGTGACCCTGTAAAAAACAAAATAATTATTCATTATTACCTAAACGGCTGCCCTCAGCGCTGCAGTGTATTAGAATAGGTGGTGAACACTGAGGAGGCTGAGAACGGTCATGTTCATCTGCAGTAAATAACAGTAAGATATAGCTTTTCACTTCCTGAATGAACTCCATGATGCTTTATAATAGTAGTAGTACATTCACCTGTTTTGGTTGTAGGCTCTCCATCTTGTGTTCTTGAAGAGTCCAGCAATGATAATGATAGAGCTGTCTCCAAATCGCTTTCATAAAGTGTGTTCTCCAGAGACGCCCTGAAATAACACAATGGTGCCATTACATATTTGTATACACAGTGGTCCACGTGGAGATACTATAATTATTAGTAATAAAATGTGTTTTGACCAAAATAAACAAAAAAAAAGTCAAACTGTTTTTTGTAACCTCTTCCTGCTTCCTGAGCTGGTGAGATCAACAACTTCCTTTGGAGAGGCACTTGTAGTTTTGAGGTTTCTCTCAGAATCAGGGTCTTTTATGGCCGTTCGAGCTTTTTTGGGAGGAGGTTTTACACAGGCAAAATCCTCATCTGTCAGATAAATCGTGTAAACATGTTTATAGGTCTAACTAGCTTTAGTTCTGAGCATTTTGAAGTAATAATGTCTCACCATCATCGTCTTGGAAGTCTGTGTAGTTGACAGCGTTCTTATTTCTGATGACAGGTAACGTTAGAAAACAGATTAACGTTACATCAAACAAGACACTGATATTCCACATTTCTGAACTCACGGTGATTGTTTATGAAAATGTCAGGACATTATGCCAAAGACAAACAACTGTCAAGCACATATAGAAAGTGACATGACAACCATAATCTAAGGTATATTGGGGAAAAAAACATTCACACGAACCTGGATGGTCGGTCCATTCTTTAGATCAAAAAGTGAAACTAAAATGTCACGTTATGCCCCGTGAATATACGTTATATTCAAACACTGACACCACCGCTGTTTTAACAACGTTTTGTAGCTACTGAACGTTATGCTGCAAAACAACCCGCAATCAAGATAACTGTATGTTTAAAAACATAATGGTCAATTAGAAAGTCTGTCGTTGTGTCATAAGTTTTATATGCATGTTGTTTTGGTGCGAGGTGATACACACTCACGCAACCCGCCTGAAAACAAACGACGGAAATCTATTTGAATACACCAATTTGCAATTCAATACAATCTTTTCTATCGTTGTGACTCCAGTGTTACACTAGGTAATTGATAAAATATAGTAATATTTCTCTAATTACTATATGTATGTTAAACTTCGACGAAACTTCAAGCTTTTTGTGCGTTTTATATAAATCTCGAATCTGCGGATGTGGTTCTGAATGGCTAAGCGTGGACGCGGGAATACGTCACACTATATGTTTTCATTTATAAATTAAAATATTTTGTTTTATTTTGGTACACCGATGTAAATAGTTGTTAGTTATTTCTGTAAACATTTTCTGTCAATTTTTTAAATCTTGAATACGTTAGCATAAATAAATAAATAAATAAAATGTAGGAGGTAATGAAAAATATAGTCGTTTGAAATATTATAAACAGATTTTTTTTTCTTCTTATTGCAAGACCTATAAGTTAAATCAAACTACGTTAACATTTTACATGAGAAACTGTAAAATGTGTTTAACATTTTGCCAATGTTACAAGAATATCAGATTCACTATAGGCAAGACACTAGCACTGGAAAATGTTGAGGTTTTGGGCTTTGCTTCCATAACATTACTTTTTTTTTCAGACTAATGGAATATGAAATCATTCAAAATTGATCATTTAACGGTTTGTTACATGATATTTGCATTTGTTATTTGTATTTCAATTCCAATGAATATCTTTAAATGCCATTTTCTCACAAATCCTCTTCTCACCTTTCTTTATTCTGGGTGTTTTTACAGAGGAGTTTGTTTGTAGGCTATTTCACCTGATTTATTTAACATTTTTCGATTTTGATTTATGGTGTGATAAGAAGAGATATCCTTAAACCCTACAACTATGTAAACACCCCTAACTCTAATAAGAAAAAGTGGCTTTTGAACCTGATTTTATCCACTTTTTTAGATTTTTCTTCTGGAAATGTGTGCGCATTTAATAAGACAATGCATAATTTGCATACAGCGTTGGGAAGGTTACTTTGCAAATGTAGTAACACAGATCACAAGTTACCCTATTTAAAACCTAATAAGTAGTGTAACTATTTCATTTTATTAAAGCAATGTAACTGATTACATTTGATTACTCTTTGATTAGTTTTCTATTTGTAAGGAATGTTTTCAACTGTTAATCAGTTAATCAACTCTCAGACAGGTTGTAGCCTAAAGCTTTCAGTGGCAATGTGGATTGATGTAACTAGATGTGGTCTGCTGCAAATTTAAACAAGAGAACTAATTAAAAGCATCAGAATAGCATGGCTTTACTAATCTGCCTTTTAGTGGCAGAAGGCATCATGCACATCAAAATCAGGCAAAGCAACAAATTAGTATTCTTCAACATATCCTTACAGAACATATTCAGATGGAACCCACTTTAATTTAATTACACTTTTTTTCCCGCACAGTAACTGTAATGGATTACAGTTATTTTGAAATTAAGTTATGTAACACTGTTAAATGTAACTATAGTTACTATGTTTTGCCTTAATTCAAAACATAATCCTCAAATCATCTAAGTACAAATCTCTAGCTTATATAGCGTAAGCAGGTCATAGTGTAACTTAAATGTTGGCTCTCTTTAAGGCCCTTCATCCAAAAATAGCCAAAGTGCAGCCTTTGACATTGGGAACAACACAAAATGTGGAAAGGTTTATTCTTAGAGACTCAGAGACTGGTGCAGATTGATCTTTCAGACTGATTCAGTGTTCATTATTCACCGTTAATGGTGGGAAAGTCAATGTTAAACCAGTTAAATTTCCAATGAGGAGTCCAGCAACCAACAAGTGACAAACAGATGATTTTGAATCAACTTACTGTACCTTTTTTTAGGTTTACTGAAGACAAAGGCACAAATAAATAAAAGAACACATTTTCTTTAATCAGGAAACAAAATGTTATTTATTTAAAATGAGTATAACATTTCACTGCACATCTAACCCTTAAAGCAAACATATAAATACCATAAATAAAACATATGTAATTCATTAAATAAATAAATACTTTCTTTGTTTGACAATTGTTGTTCACAGGTGGTGTCCAGCACCAAAGACAAATTCATGGTGGCAGGTGAAAAAAATAGTACAAAAAACAAAGTAGGTTTTGTTTTTTCAGGTTTGGTGAGATGGAGATACACAACAGCCTAAATAATCTGTAGATTTCTACTTTTAAAAATAAAGGTTCTTTATTGGCATTGATGGTTCCATGAACTGTCATGGAACCTTTATATCGCACAAAGGTTTTTTACAGTGAAAAAAAATGTTCTTCATACTAAGAAAAAAATCTGTTAGTCTATTTTTGGAAACCAAAATTGGTCCTTGGCATCATTGCAAGAAACCTTTATTTTGGAACCTTTATTTTTAAGAGCGTACATGTGAAGTTGGTTTGAAATATATGTCCTTAAAAACACTTGTTTATGATGAAAATATTATGGTGCCGTGCCACACTCTAACGTTGGAGCATCGACTTTCAACAGTCACGCCATGGAGGATCTGTAACTTTATCCGACAACTGCTGAAATCCGGGGACTGCCGGGGCTCGTGTCGTGAAGAAGATCCCACGGGTCATCATCGGAAGGAGAAACCAGGGTTTCCCTCGAGATGTTTTGACCCTCTGACGGCTCAAAGTCTAAGTCCCCATCGTCCTCTTGAGCAGCTCTGGAGTCTGACGCCTCTCCGTACCGGAGCGCGTTCAGCGGGTCTGATGGATTCACCTGTCGGTTTCTCCTCTCCCGGTGCTGCAGGCGCTCCAGTGGAACAGTGTTCTTCTCTGATAAGAAGAGAGAGGACTGAGGGAGGTTTTGTCCCGCTATGAACACCTGTTTCGCCCCGTCCAGGTTAAGCAGTATGCCATGCTTGGTGGAGTAATACACGTCACGATGGTTTTCCAAAAGTTTGTGGTGAAAAAGACAGTCTTCCTTATTGCAAACAGTCTAAAGATATAAAAACATGCAAATAGTTAAATAATGAATCAAACTTATTTCAAGCTTCATAGCTACATTTTCTTGCCTTTTCACCTACTGTAAAAAAAAAAAAAAAAAAAATCTGGTTGCCAGAACTTTTCCGTAAAAATGGTAGAAAAAAATTAGAATGAACGTTTATTTATAGTAAAATAAATAAATAAAAACGTAGGCCTATATTTTATTATCTGATATAGGCTAATGATACTATAACAGCCTACTTAAGTACTAAAATAGGCTATGTTTTGCAACTTTATAATATAGGCTACTGACAGCCACCAAAAACCACAACCACCACTTTTTCACCTCCAAAAACTGTAAATTTAACGTTAGGCTATAAAATTATTTGAAATGTCCCGTTATATTTATTAGTATTTCACCCTATATAGTTTAAAAAAAACAACAACTATATTTTTAACGTTAAAATGCGAACATTTTTGGCTATAACCTTTGTAGATAGGCTATTATACTGTAAATCTGGTGACCTGCAATTGCTAGAGCTATTTCTACTTTATTTAACCTATAAATTTAAATTCTTTGCATAAATTAATGTATTTAGGTTTATTCTGTGACATTAAATAGCATTTGAATAAAACCAGTTAAATTCAATGTTACCATTTTTAGATTCCATACCGACTGTACTTATATAACCGTATTAATATTAATAATATAATAATAGATTACTTTTTATACCTTGTTTTTAATTTGTTTGAATACTTACAGATGTGAAAAGAGTTCCTCCTGCGTCCATACATAAAAATCGGTTACTTTTCACTCCAAATATTGCCAGACGGTCTCTGCTCTCTGCTTTCAATAAAATTACACCTGTTGAATGCAGAATACGAAGAGGAATAAGAAGGACATTATTTCATAGATAAAACAATGAGAAATACATAGGCTATATAAAACAACAATTATTCATGATTCATAGACTGATTTTTATTTTACTGGCCTAATATCCTAAATATGGATATTATGCTGATCAAAAACATGATATGCCACTCACTGTAGGACCCCCGGTTTGTAGTTTTGCGCACATGTCCATTCGGGCTGATCTCCAAGTAGAAGTTGTTTAAGTCCGAGGTGGTCTGAAGATGGATGTACCTCCGCGGGTTCCCCCAGCTGGAGCCCAGGAGGGGAGAGGGGTTAGGTGCAGCATCTGTAGATCGGAATCCCTGGAGAGCCGTGATCCACAGCGCAAGGACGGAGGAGCGCAGCATGTGCAGTTTGGAAAGTGCGCAACGCATCTTCACGAAGCGCAAAACCAGTGTGCAGAGCTGAAGGAGTTGTGATGCGTAAAAGTTTGGGAGCGCGGCTATTTAAACGCATCCTGTGCCACTCCTTTACGCAACACTCGCCCGCAGAGCCAGAGGATGTGAGGAGGCGGATTCAACATGTCCACCTTCTGTTTGATATGAAGGTAATTGACTGGTAAACCATAATTGGCTTGTCAATGTGGCACAGCTTTGACTTTCTATGTATCCTGACAACAAACAACACTGAAAACAAGAATACATTTTAATCGTTTTTGTGCATGTGAGAATCAATTGGTTGTCTCCCGATGTTTTTCAAATGCTAAATCAACGTACTATGACGTATAAGTGTAGCCTGCGTTTATTTAGGCTACTTAGGATTGTCTAACCAATAAAAACATGTACAGAGGGGTGTATCTTTAGATACGAAAGGTAAAAGGTAGCCTACATCTTTTGACCTAATTTACACCAAAATGTCACATATTAGTACTTTAAAAGTCCATATTATACCCCCGAGTGACAGTTTTGTACCTTTTTAGTTTTGTACCTGTATTAGGTGACTGCATGATTAGTGTACTGAACGGATATATATATATACTGTAGTTAGTATGACCCCAGTCTGAACTTCCTCAAGTTGGCCAGCAGAGGGAACCTGTGCCTCATTCACGAACAAGTAACGCACCAAAAAGCTGAACATGAGCAAAGCTGTGCGCAATAACGTTGAAATTGTTCAAATTAAAAAATAAATACATAAATAAATAAACATGAAAAAAAAAACATATTAATATACAACAATAATATATAATAACATGATATAGCAACATACATACATAAACTAATGACTGTAAATATATTGTATATTTGTATGATATTATTTATTTTTGAATACTTGACTTTTCTATTTATATTTTAGAATTTCAAAATGGAAACAATTTGTAAATTTGTATTTTGAAAGCAATTTGTAAAGTATTAACCATAATTTGGGCTTGGAGAAGTAATGATTATCTCTCAAAAATGTAAACATTTCATAATGTTTAACATTATGAAAAAAAAAACATTTACAGAGAAACTGGATCCAATGGATGCATTTTAACTGTCAAGTTTTGCATATGAATCAGAAACAAAACATCAAATAACCAGGAAAGAAGTTGATTGAACTGCTGTCATGTTGTATAAATGATCCTGTATGAGTGTGACATCCTGACAGCGTTATTTCTAGAAAAGAATCAGTTCTGGGCACACTGTGCATGACTGCTCACTGTACTTGCTACTTTGAGCATAATTAAAATGTGAAACAAAAACACACGCAAAATTAAATAAAAGAAAAAAAGAAAATAGTTTTATAACATCAGGAATATGATTAAACTGCTGTGCACAGCACATACGTAGAAAGTAAAGGGGGAAAAATATTTTTCTCAAATATATCTGTATTTATACATAGCATCAGTGCTTGTACTCAGAAACACATGATTATGTCCTCAGTTTCCTACTTTCAAAAAATAATTGCAAGAAATTATAACTAAGGCAGGGGTGAGAGATGACTTTATAAAGAGGAGCGGACAGAAACACACTTTTAAACAGATAACTTTTTGTAACAGGATCAGCCACACAAAGCCATTTCAAAACAAAGAGTGCAAAGCAATGAACTGGCATCCCGATCTAATGCCTCTGGTGCTCCAAAGATTCCAGAACTCCTCCCTGCATATGTGAGGAGGATTCAGCCGGTGACAGCTTGCAGTCATTCATGCACATACATTTTTCTCATAAGTCCAGAGTGTACCAGGAAACTGGTGTCTATATTCTATGCCCAATAAACATTTTTACAGCTGTTGCTATAAATCCAAGCGACATACATCAACATATCAGATGGCTCCGATTACCAAATGTTGCATGCATATTGTTCATTCTTCACAGACTTAAGATGGTATTGTCACAATCAGGACACAAATGAAAGAAACAGCAACATTTGGCTCCCTGATTTAACTCTTCAATTCCTAATGCATCATTATAACACATTCAGAAGACATACTGTATTAAAATAGTACATTTATATAAGTTGATTTGCGGCATTTTAGTACCAGTCTGCCAAAACCATTACTCTTGAGTTGCTTTATTTATAATAAGTTTTAATGAAGTTGAACTTTTCTGTGAAACCAAAGCCAACATGTTAGATGATGGTAAAAGTTGTGACCGTAGATGGCTGTTAAATAGCAACATTTCTGGCCTATAAATGTGTTTTATTGTTTTTCATAAGTGTGCAAGTCTCACTGGGACTCACAGTGATATGAATTCTGAGGCACATCAGCTAAATACAGTCCTCAGTGGCACATTATTGACAAGAAACGTGCTAATGTACAAGTAATGACTGAAACATCTCTTCACAGATGAGACCACAAAACAAGCAGCTTGAAATGATCAGCTTTTTTTGCCTCCCTAAAGTATTGCGTCAGTCCTGCAGAGGTCTGTCCTGATATATTCACTGCGCTAGAGGAAGAAGCCAGTCCCACAAAAACCTTCCTTTTCATATAGTAGCAAACAAGTGAGAATAACCCAGTAGGGTCATAGCACTACTGGATTCGCCCAACACAACTCTCACTGCAATTCAAACTGTTTTACTTTGGCGAATTGGTGGCTAATTCATATTGGTACATTTTTGTACGACCTGTGGGTTAGGTTTAGGAGTGAAACGTCATGCTTACTATTTTCTAAAAATGTTACAAATCACATTAATATGAAATCGCCACCGTGTAAAAACAGAGAGTTTTCTCATGAGATCAAGTTGAATTTGTTTGGATTCATGGTGACCTGAAAAGTCTGGCCTCAGATTCTTAAAGTTAACATGAAACAGTAACCAATTTACTTCTCTAATGCGATTTTAGCCATCAGAAATGATTTAAATCTTGAACAGTGGCCGTTTACAATTTTGCTAAAATATTACAGAGGCAAACATTTTTTCTTTGGAATAATGTGGATCAATAAATCTCAATAAGACCAGGAACCGACGCGAAGAAAGCAAATAGGATCATTTTGGTTTCATGCTGACTAAACTGTAGGCAAAATTTAGGGAAAAAAGATCCATTTCGTTTAGAGATGAATGAAGCACAGCTCACACAGAAATCACTTTAAAACCAAGCAACTTTCTGTTGTTCAGCGCAAATTCGCATAACCAAATCTGTGTAGGGAATCGACTGCATTGAATTCACAGAGCAATTGAACAGAGCAATGGTAAATTCAGTTAAGAACAACCTTAACTGAATGCAGCATGGATCCAAACACATGATAATGAGACCACAACGAAACCTTGGACGGACGTTTTCAACCATGGCTACGACCTTGGACTAAAGTTGGATGGAAAACCATAAAGAACCCTAGTGCCACTACTGGAATCTCAAGGCTTCTGTGCACAGTGGCTTTTACAAGACTAGCCATGTTGCGAGGGAGACGTCACCAGCATGGCCTCTGCTCCACATACTTCAAACAGACTGAACAAACAACCAGGCCATAAGTCTTTCTAAAATAACGTCATTCCTTTCGATTCCTTTCCCTTTAACCCTCATGCTGTGACCCGGAGAGATTTTCTATTTCTCAAAACTGCTAGTTAATGTTATCGCATTGGACTAAAACTTACCGAAGTTGCTCACAAAGGGTATAGCAACAATAATTTTTGTACTTTTTTTGGAGGTTTTTCCACCTTGCTCCACCTCTAAAATGAACAACCTACAAAACAATTGCTAACAAGTTTCTCATTATGCTATTTTATTGCCAAATACTGGAATACATTTTTTTATCAACCTGTTTTCTTTGAATTAACATGAGTTTTGTTTTTGTTTTTGGAACTGATTGATCAAGGGTGTCATTGATCAGAGTTCATGCACCTCAGTTTTTGAGTGACCAATGCCAAAATGATCCACAAATATTGTCTTTTCACTCAAAAACCAAGGTCTATAAGCTCAGATCAATGAGGCCTACAACCAGTCCAGAAATAAATAAAAACCTGTGCTAATTGAAAGAAAACAAGTTGACAAAAAGATTAAATCCAAGCTTTGGTGACCATATAGTATTAACAAGAGATTTACAAGCAATTTTCAAAAGGCCAGTCGTTTTTGACCAGAAACACCAAATTAGGTAAAGGTTTTCAGAACAGCACAAGGGTTAAATAAACAGGGTGGGGTGACATTTGGTGACAGAAACTGATGTAAACAAAAGCAGACATACCAAAATCATATAAAACAGTGAGCGTCCCTCATTTTGGATGCCACACGGTGTCTGACCTGTAATTACATTTGCATAGGGCAGCAGTCACGAGTGCCACTGCAGTGCCTCTGCAGCAACAGGAAAGAGCCAGACTCGACTGCCCCATCGACCAGGATTCACACACACACGCAAGCATCCACATGGACAGGTGCACACACATATACTCACACCAGAAGCAAAAATAAATAAACATATACTGCACATATTCCCTTGAATCAGATACCATCATGGATGGCAGTGTGCCTTTAGCAACAAGCGACAAAGCTCCAGGCTACTGGCGTTTTCAGTGCAGAGTCAGTATTTACAGTATTTTCATTGGTTTAGAAGACGTTCTCATTCACAGCAACGCTTAAAGCTTATTTTCAAGTGCTCCTTTTGTTCAGGCAAACCTGTGGTAAGCAATAGTATAATCGGATCGGCCATGTTTAACATTTTCAGTGTGCGCTTGCATCAGTTCCCCTGTAGATTTCTCACTTTTTAGTTTTTTTCCCCCATTTTCTTTATAAAAAGTATAATTCTGATTGCAAAAACAGTCTAGTCCACAAATAAAATGTACAGCCTCAAAGCTCCAATAGGGGTTCGGCTAGAAAAAATAATAGCCCCTTTCACGCATACTTTCTATACTGGTAAATTACTGGTAAATTAGTTTAGAGATCATGTGTCAACAGGACTTTTTTTTTAAATACCGGTAAATAAGTTCTAGCAGTGTTTTGGATACTATTGTGTGGCGTTTTGTGTTTTTAAGATCAAAACATCAATTTTTTTCCGGAATTCTGTCTTTTTTGTTTCTGCCATAGAATAAAAAAAAAAAAAAGTAATTTCAACTTATCTCACAATGCTGGCTTTTTTCCTCGCAATTGCGAGTTTATACCTCACAATTTGGACTTTTCTTCTCAGAATTGCGTAATGTTCACTAACTGTAAATTTGCAATTGCAAGAAAAAAAGTCAAAATTGTGCAATAAAAAGTTGCAATTTTCCCATTTTATTTTTATATTTGGTGGAGGAAACGGGTTTCCATAATCATCCCCTTACTCCTGTCACTCAGAAGACAAAAAATGTTATCAAATTCAAAACGCATATGAGCTAATGAAGAAAAAGTACTGCATCCTTTCCAATAACTCACATCACAGAGTTTACCGGTATTTTGGTACTGATGCATGAATGGTCTCTTAGCAGTACAAAGCCATTGCGTACTGGAAAAGTCATTCTGGTCATTTTTATGGCAATTTACTGGGATTACCAGTGAAAGGGGCTAAAGTTACACCTCATTTCTGAGTCGACAGCAGATGATGCCGAAGGCCAGATATGATCAGTGTTTACGAGCCGCTCTCGCGTCTCATACGGCGTTCTCTAATTAGAGAAACGTAAAATAAAGCAGAGATGCACACCCATCCCCCTCGCCCCTCTCTGGGGCCCTTGTGGGACAGTCCCCGCGGGGCCCTGGCTAACATATCAGCCCTATTTCTGACACCCCGGGGCGTTCAGAGCATGCATGTTAAAGGGGCGGTGTGCGGGAATGCCAAGGCACCTCAGTGCGACATGCAGCAAGAGAGATCTGCTTTCTTTTAAGTGCTCACACAACCCCACAGCATGAGAAAAACAGAAAGTAAAATAAAAAAAATAAAGACTCGTTATGCTTGTATCGGCTCAGACAGAACTAAAAATAACAAGCGTAACTTCATGCATCCTTCTAAACCATCTAGGTAGCTCTTTGAGGTAATAAAAAACATAATTTCACTATAAAAAGCTGAGGAGGACTTCCATCATCCATCCTAGAGTCTGTTTGATTCTTGGCAAGCACCTGATTACAGAAAGGAAGGCTGGGAGAGCCTCCACATCCATAACCAATAATATATATAAATAAAAGAAGTAAGCAGCGACGGATAGCATATTCAGAGATCCTAATAAAAAGCTGACCTATCCAAATATACATATAAAAAAGGAAGTACTATTTTGGTGATATTCTTGCAGTTCCTTGTATGTTTGTGTGTCAGTTTTCAGATCTCTCGGGGAGATCAGTGCAAATGAAGAATTATTGCAAGAGTCTGCTCATATTCGAGGGAGGAAGTGGGTGACCGTCATGGCGGTGGTGGCCTTGTTGCCTCGCTTCACTCGGCCGTGTTTGTTGAGAGCGACATAGAATCCCTTGTAAACGGAGGACTCGTAGGCATTGTAGTTATTTGGCAGCAGGGTCTCCTTGAACTTGCATTCGTCTTTAAAGGTAGCCTGAAAGACGGAGAAGAGAAGGAATGTGAATGCCAGCATTCAGTCAGAGGCACCAGTGTTATTTTAGTATCACTGTGATACTAATTCTTCATAATAGTTTTTATCATTTCAATTTTAGTTATTTATTAATTTATGTAGTCATTTTGTTGGGTGTTTTTGTCATTTTTATTCGTTTTTTTTTTTTTATACGTCTATATAGTTTTTTTTAATTCATTTTAAGTTTGAGTTATTTTAGTATGTCAAGGTAAACTAAATGAAAATGAGAAATTTTGTGAGGTTTTAATATCATTGAGAAACTATTTTAGTTTATATATATATATAATTAGTTTGTTTTTTGTTTTAAAATTGGTTAAAGTTTAAGTGATTTTGTTGTGTGTTTTTATCATGTTAGTTATTGTTTTTTTAATATGTCTATATAGTTTTTCAATGAACTTTTCCACGACATTCTAATTTATTGAGATGCACCTGTATATAAGTTTTAATTGTTTTAATACATCAAGTTCAGTTAAATGACAACTGGAAAATTTGTGTTATTTTAGTATCATTGAGATACTACTATAGTGTTTTATATATATTGAATTAGTTTTTATTTTTGTATTTTCTATTTCATGTTAAATTTGGTTAAAGTTTTAGTAATTTTGTTTTGTGCTTCTGTCATTTTTACAAGTTCTAGATTTTTTTAATATGCCTATATAGTTTTAATTATACCTATATTACATATAATTTCAGTTTTAGTTATTTTAGTACATTAAGTTAAACTAAAAGAAAATGAGAAATTTTGCTTTGACAACTGCTGAAATAAAAAGTTTATTTTATTTAAAGTAACAAATATGTGTGTGTGTGGTTTTAATTTGAGTTAGATAATAGAGTTAGTTAGGTAATAGAGTTTTAGTGAGATAATAACCCTGCAATGCACAATAATTTTGCATTCATGACTATTAGTGCTTTCCTATTTCAATGAGTCAAACATCTGAGCAAATAAATGAGGCTTCTGTGAAGCAGTAAGCAACTCATAAACAACAGCACTGTTTTGCACATGACTCTGAATGCAAATACATCTAACCTTTTGAACAGACCACAGCCTGATTTCCCATAACAGACAACATACTGAACATATTTGCAAAGAAACTTTCAGCTGAGCCTGGTTCCACAAGAAACCCATTAACCTGAAGCATTAACCTGATAATCCCTGAGCTAAACAGGCCTTTTAATTAAAAAAACACTTTAATGATGACTGCAAGACCAGCCTGTGGCGTCCGTTTTATCTCCGCTCATCCAGAGGATGCTCTAGTAACGCTCTGCAGTTTTTGGATAGAGCTGTCATGCGCTCATGGGCCCCTAAGGACCAGTGTTGCACTGCGCCTGTCACACCTATGCCAAACTTCAGCCAAGTGCATCATTTACCCTTCAAACCTGCAGACACACTTTACATTAAACACATTACATGTAAATAACAAACTACATAATCACTACTACAGCTATTAACTGTTTAAATCAATGTGTAAATACAAGCTGCTCTACAAAATATTTCAATTTATGCACACATTTTATTACACATTCAGGTTAATTTGTGACATTTTTCGCAGTCATCTCCCAATTTAACGGGATTCCCCCCAATATAACACAGTATATAAGATAAAGTGTAAAGCAAGATGAGAACTGCAACTAAGCACTGCATGTGCGATACCTAATGACCTACAACTATCTACCAGCTAATATAAAAGAATGAGGCGTTAGTTTATAAGCTTAATGCAGGCAATTATTATAAACCTTTTACTCGTGCTTGCGAGGCGCTTTGGCGCTGTGCCTGGATCTAATGCACCGTTTAAGAATAATTTGCAAAAGCCGTGCAGCTGTGGCAAACGTCCTGGTTCAACACATTATATTTATAAGGCATGAATGAATGCAGCACACGCCGTAAACACTAATATTAGTCGCTCGACCCCCTTACGTGCGAAATGCATGGGTCATGAATAAGTTGAAAACGCACAAAGGAAGCATCACCTGTCATCACGCACTCGATTTTCGGGGATGCAAAGCCTAGTTGCATTGGCAGGCAGAAATAAAGGCGACACGGTTGCGCACACCTACCGTTCCGTACAGCCTTCCTCTGTTATTCATTGCGACAAACAGCTTGCTTTTCACACCGTACAGGCTAACCACTCCTCTGGCCACAGTGGAGATCTCTATGAGACCTGCTCAAACAGAACAAGCATGTTACACACAGTAGCGACTCCGCGGGACTCAGAACAAGAAGGCATGCGGTGGGTGGAACCTCTGCAGGTGCCAATTGTGGATGCGCAAACGACCTCTCTAGCGCCACTAGGCTACAACATTATTGCCGAAAGACGAACATCCCTCACACTTGAAGAGTCGTGCATGTTCTAAGCGCTTCTGGGCCGCACAAGGAGCCGGTGTAAAAATAAGTTGGCATCTATATCCGTCCCAGCATTCATGTCGTGTTTTAGCCCTGCGCAGATATTTAGCACTAAGGGATACTGTGTATGTGTGTGTGTGTGTGTGTGTGTGTGTGTATGTGTGTTTTAATAGATTTGTCTTTGCCTCCAAAGACGAGTGTCGCTTCTAAAGAATAAAGAGCTCTGCGCAATTAAGTACTGCATTATTCCGTGAACTCACTGTACTGGTTCTCATTATGTACACCGTTTATCTTGCCGTCTGGGAGGACCTGAAGATGAAACCCGATGCCTATATTGCAGTACAGCCTCCGCACTCTTTTGATGCCCAGCAAATAGTCATTCTCCCAGTTCGCCTCTGGTCTCTCTCCAGAGATCCCCAGCACGGAGCGGGAGAAGAGGCTCTCCCATCGCTTCTCCAGTAAAGTTGTCCTATTAGTCCTACTCGGAAGCGGACTGGAGGACACAATCCCAACTAGGAGCAATCCCAAGAGCAGAACGGCAGTCCTTGGCCAGTGTTGCGCGTTGGCCTCGCAGGACATACTGATGAGGAGCCTCTGCGCAGTGGCCATCGGGTTTACCTTCGGGGCACGTGGTCAAAATTAATGGCACTAAAAATACCCCTCTTCTAGTTTTTCTTCCCTCGGCATGGTGGTGCAGGCTTAATTTAGCGAGGCAGGTCAGGACTTCGGGCATGCGACGGTGGCCCGAGATGAGAGCGGCGGAAGAACGGGGAGAGAGCGCGGAGACACGACTTGAGGTGAAGAAGGTGGTGATGACCATGTTTTGCAGCTCCGAAGCCTCGGGTCGTGGAGAATGCCACTCACCAAAATCCCTATCTCACCTCAGAAGCCACCCTCGTCCTTACATGACATCATATATCAGGGGATGGGGGAGGAGAGAGAGCGAGAGAGAGAGAGAGAAAGTTGCGAGCGGCGGACTGATGATGATGGGACGCTGCTGTCACTCCACGTGTGCAATGGGGGTCGCATGCTGAGCCTTATTGGACGGCTTGCGCGAGATCATGGGATGCGATGAGCACTCTGGCAGCGCCCAAATCGGGACGGTGGTCATATGTCTGACAGCCCTGCTTCCTTATTTAGAAGGATGGTGTAAAAACAGTCCACTTGACACCGGAGAGCAATGGCACCCCTGTCTGTCATCCCAAGCAGTTTGTGCGTGAAGTTTAGGCTACACAACGACCTGATTCCACAATATTACGCTCCCACGATGCGTGTCGATCGTAACGTTCCCCGTCTCGTGCATCGCGCAGCCTGAGCTTTTTATCTTCCGGGAGGCTGTCTGCCTCTCTGGATCTCGCGGCGGTGATGCTGAGCAAAACGCACCTTCAAGAATGCTCGAACCGCGCGCAATTTCCGGACGTCAGCAGATGCTGCGCGTCGTTACGCGGATCTCCAGGTGCGCGGAGAGTACAGCGAAGCCGGATTGTAGTAACGCTTGGGGAGGCGCTGTTGTTGGCAGCGTGTTAAAGCGCCAATCACGTTATTTCAGCAGTTGCCTGGCTCCTCTGGAATATGGAGCAAAAATCAATTATTAATTATAAGTCAACACATTTCAGGACTGTGAAATATGACACCTACATAAATGTTCAGTCTTGCTTATCATAGAACAGGGGGAAAAATAAATACTGTATATACTGTACTGTATTGTATGATAGCCTACTGTATATACTGGATGATATATCATAGGTAAATATATATTATGTATGTAAATTGGATATTAGTTTTATATATATATATATATATATATATATAT
>NW_015549605.1:3920600-3939107 GCF_001515605.1 Sinocyclocheilus anshuiensis | reverse complement strand
TATATATTAAAGCAGTTTATGTCATTTAGGCAATGATTTTAAAATCACATTATGACTGCTTCTAAATCTAGTAAAACCACACTGGGGGAAAAAAATCATGAACTCTATACAGCACAATGCAATGCATTGAAAAATGTAACATACAGGTAAAACACCTGTAAAAATCAATATGGAATTGTTTTACAGTGCAATCATATATAATGGGACAATATAAATTCAAAACTAGACCCTATAGAACACTTCACTTAACCTTAACATTAACAATTGACAGCTCTCATTCAGGTTAACTAAAGAACTGCAGCGTGTAGCAATAAAATTAAAAGTCACGACTTGAACATTTGTAGCTGAGTAGTCATCAGCTGTCTTTAAAATGCTTACAGCTCTTGCTAAACAGTGACAGTCTAATTAGCAAAGAAATCTCAAATCAGTAGCAAAATTCCTGAACCCTTCTGACCCTTTAGCACCAACTCAAGCAGCATTATGACGTCATGCAAGGATGTTTTAACACATAGTGTATGAAAAAAGTAGGACACTTTTAATGATGTTGTTTTAATTGCTCATATAAATCCGGTTGCACACATTAAAGCTGATGCACAAAACAGTGAATCCACCCCGTGGCATAATTCACACGATTTCCACACGTCTATTCTGATAATGCTGCAAAACTAAGATCAAAGCAGACATTTCAGCATTCAGCTGTCTCTGCATCTCAAATTCAGACAGATTACGGCACACCCAAACATCTGCTGCACATCACTTCAGTTTACCTGAGATAGGATTCAACAGCCTGTGACTCGCTCAATCATCTCTCTGAGGAAAAGCAGAAGCTTTGATTAATAAATTAAACAGCTTCTAATGGCATCTGTGAATGTATTACATGTTCAGAACTGATTTTTGAGGTTAGAGGCAGAACATTTAGCACGTTATAGTTTTGAAGGATATCGTCATTCCATGGGGCTTTGTGCAAGGCAGGGTTGTCACAAACCACGTAACTGATCCATTGCGGTTTCAAACTCTTTCAATTAGGTTTTTATTAACATGGGTTTAGGCAGTACAGAAACGACAGCTGAGGAGAGCCGCTGAAATCCAGGAGAGAATTACTCACACATGACATCAGGAGCATCAGTGGACGTTTAACACTTAACACAGCGCACAAATGGCATTCTATACAGGAGAGCAGCTGCGCGGCGGTACCCATCCACATCCTACCGAAGAAAACCCTTCAGCATATGCTCTATTTTAACTTGCATTCATCCAGCCGTTCACTAAAAACAAGCTGTGTGCTCAAGCACTAGAACAATCTGCATGATGGCACTTTGGGGGAAATAAAGCTGGCAGTCCGGGTGCAAAAGTGTCCAGTGGAATGGTAGAGATGGATATGAGTCAGACCCTGTGATCTTGCTGACACAGCTGATCAATAATTCAACACTGAAAAGTGGCACGACAGCCTTCAGTTCACATTTGAGTTTTCTTAAAAAGCACAAAAAACAGAACTGGGCTGTGAAACAATGAATTCTATTACAAATGGTTGACTGGAGAAATGTTTGTAAATATTAATTGACAAATCACTTCTTATATAAAATTGGCAGCTACAATCAATCAATCAATCAATCTTAAAGGTTATGTAATTAAAATGAATATAAAATAAAATGCATAATAAAAGTAAATATTTTATATGTGTGTCTGTTTTATTTAATCCTTAAAGAATGTATTACAGTTAAATCAGCATTACTGTTTTCAAAATTAATAATAAATAGAAATATTTCTTGAGCAGCAAATTAGCATATTACAATGATTTCTGAAGGATCATGTGACACTGAATACTGGAATTTTCATGATGCTGAAAATGTTTTGATCACAGGAATAAATTACATTTTTAAATATATTTAAATAGAAAATATTTCTTTTAAATTGTAATAATATTTCATTATATATATATATATATATATATATATATCAATGTAAAGTGCTTTCTGCAGTGGTGAAGTTCCTGTTGTGAGGGATTTTGTGTGCCAGGCTGAGCTGCCAGAACAGCACTAAAAGCACAGTGTGTTCATGAGCTGACAAGAACTCAAGAGAGAACATCTGACCCCTGCCGAAAGAGAGCAGAACTCTGCGCACACTATTAGCACAGCTGAAACTCACAGCACAATGACTCAGGTAAAATTTCTTTCCACCTTAAAAACAAAGGTCACTTTACTTTTGCTGACTGAGTTCTGAATCTGGGGATTTAAGCTTCTTGTGCTTTTGTTTCTCTGTTTGAGAACAGCCTGATGCTGTCTGCTTGCTGAAAAGTGCAATTAAATCTCACCTCTCAACACTCTTTATATGAGTCACTGTTTCTCAGCGTGACATCAGGCGTTGAGTACGGATCATCCTCATATGCACTCTGATCTAGTCAGACGATATTCTGTGTTATACATTTATAAAGAATCTACTACAAAAAGCACAACTGTCATCATCTTAACCAGAACTGCTGCTACTTGGTTCACAGATCCTGCCAGAATAACTTTTTGGCACAGACATGTATCATTACATCACTTGCTCCTCTGCAGTGAATGGGTGCCGTCAGAATGAGAGTCCAAACAGCTGATAAAAGCATCACAAGTAATCCACACCACTCCAGTCTATCAATTAACATCTTCTGGAGTGAACACTGCATGTTTGTCATTAAGGCATCATTAAGGCATTCTTTCTCAAACAGTCAGACTAGTCAGATGTCACTGTAACAACTTATAATTAAGAGATATTCTGTCTTATAAATTGACAAAAAAGCTCAAATGCCATCATGTGTTCCCAGACCCTGCCAGAGTAACTTGTTTGCACAGAGATGGGCTGCACTAAAGTGACCGCTTTTGGAGGATTCCGGCCTGATGAGCAAAGACGGGAAAGCAGAATGACGTCAGCGGAGGATTTCTGCTGAGTCAGCAAGACACGACCCCAGCGGTCTCCCAGCATTCCCTTGAACTCTACACCAGCACCGGCTCCCTCTGCCTAGCTCTGGAATGAACGGCATTCTGTTTGACATCCTTGCACCACTTTACACATTCTCACTCCCTACAGGCGAGAATGGCGTTACCGACTCTGATGCGGGCGTAAGGTGGGTGTATCTACTACTTTCCATTCTGTCATTTCAGCAATGGAGGAAGCAACTGCACCACAGGACAAGTGTTCGGGGCTTTGGTGGGTAAGATGAGTGTATCGGGGCACACACACACACACACACACAAACACACACAAATGCAGTGACTCATCCACGACACCGATTCTGTTCCTGTGCCAATATAGGCACTGCAGCAGCAATCATTTACACAATAAATATCTCATTACAGAGACAGCAACTGGAATGCATTCATTAATCATATTTAAAGCCAACAGAGAGGCAACACGATGTTCCTGTAAAGAAACAACTCTCTCTAGAAGAGTTTTCAGTGTGAAGTACACAGTAGTATATTCCCTACAGCCATGAGCAGGTCACAGTGACTCTGGATGGAGAAACGGACTGTGTTATAAAAGCAACAGTTGAATCAGTTGAAAAAGTCATTCCTTTGTCTATATTGTGTTTGAAATTAGTTTCAAAGACAAATATAGGTTTTCTTTTGGGGCTACTAAGATGTCAATGACAGAATTAGTCTGCAGTCTCATTCATAAGTCCTGAGAGAAGATTTTCTTTACAAAGTCAAAGTGAAGAGGGTCATTACTATTATAAAGTACATTTAATGTCTAATTAATCAAATATTTACATAAAACCTATGACATTAAATGTATACTAACTTATTGATTTAAAACGTTTACTCCTATGTTCACTTAACTGTGCTATTATCAAAGAAAACTCATATGAATATTTATTTTAAAATATTAATATAACCATTTCTCTTTAATAATATCACAATTACTTGAATATAGGAGTGAATTTTTTATTAAATAATTAATCACATCCTCCTCCAGGAAACAATGTTTTTTTTAGTGGAAAAACAAAAGCACAAACATCAAACATTAGCAACGGATTTTCTGATTTCTGAGATGGTTTTAGTTAGTTTGTTTCACTCTAAAGCAGAAGTGCCCAAACATTTTAATACAAATGCCCCAAAATGAAACTTGTTAGAGGACAGTGGGCCAAAAGTCCAACTATGCTATATTAAAATGCTTTAAGATTAATAATAATAATAATAAAGTCCAACTATGTCATATTAAAATGCATTAAATGTAAAGAAAAATTAACATAAAAATTAAATTAAATAAAAAATAATTCTAAAAGTATATATAAATAAAAATATAATTTATTTCATCATTTTAAATTATTATTTAATCAAAATTAAATTTATTTAATATTTTTAAATATAGTATGCCAGTTTTGTCCCTCGGGTCCTGTTTTGAGTATCTCTGCTCTAAAATATTCTATCAAGTTCACCTGAGCTTGACAAGAGTACATGTGTAAAGATGTGGCGTACCCTTGAATAGAAATATTTCCTTACAGCATAACAGGAATGATTTAGGTACCTTTCATCGCTGCTGTCGCCCTCTGCTGGTGTGAAGGTGAAGAGCATCTATCCTGTGGAACCGCTATTAATTTACTGCATTGCAGCACTGGGACGTTGTCACTCATTTTGGCACGGCGTCTGCACAGATCACTCCAGGAAGAAAGACGGAAAAAAAAATTGTCCTAGTAGTTCTAGACAAATATTAAACATTAAAAAAATATAAAACTTTCTCTGAATACAAAACTTCAGAGTCGTTTGAAAAATCAATATTCCATTAATAAGTTAAAAAAAATAGTTCTAAAGGCAGTCATGTGCTTTCAAGTCTACTAAAAGAGAATATTTCCATCTTATTTCTTTTTTGTTTCCCTGCCAAGCAAAAATGAGTCAGGAAATGCAAAGCACAGGAAATGTAGATAATTAAATTAAATTAATTAAATAAAGGTAGAATGGAAGCTTAAACACATTCCATAAATAAAATTAGATTATTGGCTCCAATCTGCAGTGCAGGGTCCAGTGTGTGAATCTGACACTGCAATTACTATTACAGATCTCCTGATACTGTCCTTTTAGTTCATACAGAACAATATTATCTTCATTATTATTTTTTTCAATTCAAATATATTATTTGTTGTGGGCAATTCAGATCAAATTCCACCTTAAGAACTGCAAGGGAGCCAACTCAAAACTTTGACAGCCAATGATCATCATCATTTCATCTGTATTTATGTTAAGATTTGATAATAGCTTACTGAATGAAACAAGGGACTTCTCAGTTTAAAGCTAATGAAAAGTGACTCAATAAGAAACAAAAGACTCAATAAGATCAAGTAAAGAAAATTTAAGGAACACACTGAGTTTGTTTGAACACTTTAAAGTTGGAAAATACAAAATTCAACTCATCTCCATTACTTTTTACTTCTTTCATTACTTTTTAATTCATACAAAAAAAGAAAAAACTAAAACTAAGGCTTGAATAGCTCTGCTCCCAATATAGAAATAACGTTACCTGATCATAAATAAATGATAGCAATAACTAAATGAATGAATGAAAGAATGAATGAAAAAATAATTTCTAAAGCTTTACTTTTAGATTTAAATTTACTTAAGAGGAAAAACACCAAAAGATATGTTTTGTTTTCTGTGAAATTAATCAACATGAAGTGAGATTATGATTAAAAAAGAATAAAATATCTGCCTATTGGCTCAGAAAAATCAACTTCATTCAAAGGGAAAAGAAGTTTCATATCATGCTGACAGATAATTTTCTTGCTTTATACATAAACTCGCTTAATTTTGTCCAATTTCTCAGAAAACAAGACTTAATTGTTTAATCATTTTGCACCTCAAGTAAATGTATCGTGATTTAAGAAACTTGTATTAGGAGACAAAACATAAATACTGAGGTAGATATCAATTTTTAGCAATGCATGCAACATGTAATGCCATGCCAGGATTTTAAGATTTTCCGCTCTGATTTAAAACATGAAGTGACACGTGGCCAAGTATGGTGACCCATACTTAGAATTAGTGCTCTGCATTTTAACCCATCCAAAGTGCACACACACAGCAGTGAACACACACACACCGTGAACACACACCCGGAGCAGTGGGCAGCCATTTTTTTTTGCTGCGGCACCCGGGGAGCAGTTGGGGGTTCGGTGCCTTGCTCAAGGGCACCTCAGTCGTGGTATTGAAGGTGGGAGAGAGCGCTGTACATTCCCTCCCCCCACCTACAATCCCTGCCGGTACGAGACTCGAACCCACAACCTTTGGGTTACGAGTCCGACTCTCTAACCATTAGGCCACGACTTCCCCTAGACATTTTTAAGGCTTTAATTTGTGGAAGGGTGAATTGAGACTTCTTAAGAAACCTGTATAATAATCATACAAGATAAATTTTTTTGAATTTGCATTCAAAATCCACTTGTTTAAAATGTTTCACATCCTCTCGCTCCTGCACACACGCATAAATCCACAGCCCATCAGGGCAATTAGCAAACTGGCTGCCCGGCAGTGCGTGTTCCGCATAAAAAGCTCTTCAAAAGCGACCGTTTAGAGACATCGAGGGAAAATAAACTCCGGAACACAATGCACCACTAGCTTTCTCTACCCACAATGCCCCCACCAAGGTCTGTGGCACAATCCAGTGTGGTCACACTGTTTGGTTCTGGGGAGAACTGACCTCGAGCCATTCCTGGGTTACAGGAGCACCGGAGCGTTCCACAGCCCTCAAAAAGCGGATATCCAAAAAGCCTGGTCCAGCCCTTGGGGCCTTTTATAGAGAGCACAGGAAGTACAATCAGTACCCACAAATTAAACACCTCTAATTATGAGCTGGAAATGTAGAGTTGAAGAGATCAGCATTAGCATGCGCTCTCCGAAAGTCGCTCTATAAATACACCTCTTCACCACCACCACATACTCCACCACTGACAGGATGTTACCTTACTTCCTTATTTTGATATTTCAAGATAAACACCGCTCACACAGTGCTGGAAATAAAACTCTTTTTTCCATCATTAGCAACATTATGAATATGGATTCTGATATAATTAGCAGTAGCACAATGTGGTTTCTTTACGCTTCATTAGTGTTTTGCTGTGATTAATGAAGGTGCGAAGCGTATTGACTGCTCATCTCACAGGGCCCATGAGAGCGCTGCTGTGTCATCAAACTACAGCCCCCTGAGACTCGACTATCACTATGGACTATACAGCATTAATAGCAGACATTATGAACTAGAAACTCTGCTTTCAGAGGTGGTAATGGGGGAGTTTTACCCACAATGCAATTATAACTTCATCTTCAGGCAAAAGCCCATATTTGTAGAAGCTCTCCATCAGTTTCCTCAGATGTGGAGTGAAACACTTCCAGTGATAAATAAATTTTGAATGTTGGTGTTTAAACCGCAAGGTGAGTCAGTTCTGTTACGTAATACACTGGGGAAAAATATTTTTTTACTTTTGGATTTACTGTACAAATACCTAAGCATTCTCAAATTAAGACACATTTACTGGAGAAGAAAAATGGCTGAGACATTAAGTCTTGTTTTCTGAAAAATAATCAGAATTAAGTTAACGATTCATTTTACTCAAAGAAGTTAACTCAATTTTTGGTATTTTTAAGAAAAAAAAGACTTTTTAAAGTCATTTTACTTCTCAAATGTATAAAAATGAAATGAGTTTATGATTAAAACAAGAAAAATTTGAAAACAATCCGCACTGACAGATATTTTCTCTTGTTTTAATCATAATTTACATAAACATAATTGTTGACTTTTTTTTTCCAGAAAACAAGACTCAATATCTTAAGTCATTTTACATTTTAAATTGATCAAAATTAAGTGAGTTTATGATTAAAACAAGAAAAAATATTGAAAATAATCTGTTTTAATTTTCTTACTCCACTGACAGATGTTTTTCTTGTCTTAGTCATAATTTAACTTAAGTTTGGTACTTTTTTCAGAAAACAAGACTTACTAAATGATTTTTCTTCTCAAATTGATCAAAATTATTTGATTTAATGATTAAAACGAGAAAAATAGAGAGAATGTTTGTTTTTCTTACCCCATTGACAGATACTTTTCTTGTTTTAATCATTAACTCAATTCATTTTTTGTCAATTTTTCAGGAAACAAGACTCATATCAAGTAATTTTGATCTTTATTTTATTTACTTTAATCAAGATTTTTTTTTAGATATTTGTAATGCAAAATGAGAAAAATACTTAGTAAGAAAATCATTTTTGCAGTTTACTAAATGAAATAATATTTTAAAATATACTGATGTCATATAAAAAGCATAACAAATAACAAAATCAAGTTTTTTTTCTGGAATAAACTATTAAAATAACGTAAACTTTAGGGTTACCCAACTGAAAAAAAAGGTCTAATCTGGCCTCTTAGCTGGTTCTCACTGGTCTGGTTTGATGGTTATATGTGGGGCATCAGACTGACCAGCTGAACACCAACTTGGAAAAAACAGACCGGCAAACCAACTGGTCAGGAGGGTTAAGTGGGACAGCAGCAGAACAAAACATTGAGCATGTGACTTTGTTTGGGTGTCTAAACGGCGTGGAAACTAAACAAAACTGCTGGTTTTATTTAGCGCTGGCATTTTCCTGTCTAAACAACAGCCGTTTTCCACCAGTGTCATGGGTCTGCATAAACAAACTGCACAATAACACACCTGAAGCTGCTTTGATGGGTCACAGTGACTCTTGGCAGCATGAACACCTTTGGCATGTGTGTGTGTGTGTGTGTGTGAAAGAAAATGTATTTGTACTGTGTGATTTGTCTGAACAGATATTTTAGGAGCGTCTGTAGGAGTTGAAGAATGTGCGGCCACAGACTAGTCTATCGTCTGCTTGGATTGCAGGCCGTCAGTTCATTCGAGCCATCCAGGTCCCCTGCGTGACCAACTCGACCAAACTGCCGCCCACTTACCGGCAGGAAAATGACAAGCCTTAGAAGAGCACTGAGTTTCCTTCATCGGTCGGCACGGAGAAAATGAGGGACCAAAGATGGTGATAGTTTCCTGTTGGAGTGGGCGGCAGCGGAGACGTGTCCCGTTCTTGTCTCCATCAGCAGGTTGGCCCCTCTCCTCCAGAGGTCAGGAGCACAGCGCCATCTACTGGACGAGACCACGGTCCAATTAGACAAAACAACAGAACCAGATGGAAAACTCAACACAAACACAATCTCAGAAGGGCCTCATTTTCTTCCTGTTGTGTTCAAAACCTGGGTAGGCTACTTCTGTGTTGGGATTGTTACACTAGTCAACATTTGAAGTCGATCAAAACCTTTCATCAAAGTTGTCCTAAAACCAAAACAATACCTGTTCTTCTTTTAGGACAACTTTGAAAATAACTATAGCTATAAGTAGAAATAGCATCTAACATGTACCTAGTGTAAGTAGTATTTACAGCTATTTGTATTTCCTCTGCCTTTTTAATGTCTTTTTCAAAATTCAAAATGGTTTCTCGCACTTCTTTTCAATGCTGCATCAGTCTAGTAATTGAGATCCAAAAAACTAAAAACCAAAACAACCATTGACAGATTTTTTTTGACCGTGAAACTCAAACAGATGAAGAAACCGTGAATTTTCCTTGGATGATTTAGACGATGAATCCCAATTTCAAGCAAACTTTAGTCTTAAATCTTTATGTTCTCGTGTATTTCATATTTTGGTTACACTTTATATTAAGGTGTCCTTGTTACAGTGGAATTATACATTTAAGTACTGAGTAATATTAATTAACTACATGTACTTATATAGTTAGGGTTAGGATTTGGTTTAGAGTTACTTGCATGTAATTATGCATAATTTATTGTTATTATAATAGTAATGTTTAACAAGGACACCTTAAAATAAAGTGTTACCCATATTTTAGGGTTTGACAAGCTACAAAAGAGGTTTTCTGATTTCTACTCTTTAGTGTTTTTCAGAGCGTTGATTTCTGGCTAATTGCATGAAAGCCGATGAGAGTCAATGGGGGAGTCTGTATGACCCCCAACACAAAAGATTCCAAATGTCTATGTGCTGAAACTTTCCATGCACATTCAAATGAGAAATATTCACCAAATTTCAAGAAGAAATAGTTTAACCAGTAGTTCGAGAAGTTTGAAAATTGAGTGTGGGTCAAACTGACCCCAACACGACGGGAAGGTTAAAGTACATCTGAGATTTTATCCAATTGTTAATCACAGAAACAGGTTGCATCTCACATTTAACACAGACTTAACCCGAAGATAAAACCCAATACAAAAAAACAATTACCAAAATATGAAACTGTAAATGATAAAAACATATTTATCATTGAAATTGAGCAATTTCACCTTTCATCACACATCAGAATCTGCTTACAAATGCAAATAAATATCAAAACGTTCTTGACTTAATGTTTCTCTGAATGTCTTTATTACATACACATGAACATGTATGTACAGTACGCATGAATACTTCAGTTTCAGAGGCCAAAACCACGGTAGTGCGAGTATAAAGTGCTTAAATAAAAGACATCTTGCGATTAAGTCAGCTGACAGGATGAATAAAAGGGATCAACATCACTGCAGTTAAATACTGTTAAGCAATTTTCATTATCTTGAGTCATTGTCCTTCTCAAATTGACCAACATTAAGCGAGTTTATGATTAAAACAAGAAAAAAAGAGAGAAAAATTATCTTATTTTTCTTACTCCACTGACAAAGTTTTAATCATAACCTCATTTAATCAATTTTACAGAAAAACAAGACTTAATATCTTAAATCATTTTGCTTCTCAAATGGACCAACATTATGTGAGTTTATGATTAAAACAAGTAAAAATATAGAGAAAAACAAACTGAAAATTTGTCAATCTGTCCAATTTTTTTCTTACCCACTGACAGATATTTTTTCTTGCTTTAATCAAACTCACTTAATTTTGATCCATTTGAGTATCAAAAGACAAGAAAACAAGACTTCATATCTTGGTTCATTCTCCTTATTAAGTGAATGCATCTTGATTTAAGAATTTTTTTTAAAAGGCAAATGAGACAAAAAAAATACTATATAAGAAAATACAAAATTTTTTGCACTGTACTTAAAAGGATATTTCATCCAAAAATGAAAAATCAGACATCATTTACTCATCCTCAAGTTGTTCCAAACCTGTGTGAGTTTCTTTCTGGTAGCCATTGACTTCCACAGTATTTTTTTTCCATAATATGGAAGTCAATGGCTACCATTTAATTTCTTCAAAATAACTTCTTTTATGCTCAACAGAAAAAAAACTCATACAAGTCTGTAACAACATGAGGGTTAGTAAACCATTTTTTGAGTGAACTATCCCTTTAATGCAGTCATATATCTTTCAAAAATATAACAGTTAAATCATTTACACAATAAAATCAACCACACAGACTTGCATGTGCTTCAGTTGTTGAGATTGTAAGGAGCAATAAATACAAACACTGGCCATTTCAGATAAACCAACCAGTCTCAGATACACCTCATAACACTGTCATCCAGGTGGTCTTTCCGGTTGATGAAGACACACTGGATGTGGGAGGCCCGCGGGCCGCTCTCCTCTCTGCGGAGGGTGATGATGAACCTGCTGATGCCAGTGTTTGGGCACGGGGAGAACACCTGGCTCATCTTCAGGCCTGCGGGCAAACGGCACTGCAGGTCCTCCACTAGGTGGCGCACAGACACACGGATAAACGCCCCGTGACTGACGATCAGAGCGTGGACAGGTACACTCTGGACTCCATCGTTAGCTAGTCCAGCAATCACAGGCTGTTCTGGTTCTGATGGTCCAGAGGTGGACACAGAACGCTGGTCGCCTGAGCCGTGCTCCTCTAACATGCGCTGATACAAGGATCTGAGGAACTTCTTAAAGCGCGTCTTTACCTGGATTAACAGAAACAGTTTCTTCTGTGTGAGCATTCATCTGATCAGCCAATGGCGACTGCAGTCTTGGAAAAATACTGTAAAAATGACTAAATATAAAGCTTGGATTTTTTACGTTTTTGAAAGACTACACAACTGCATTTATTTGATCAAAAAACAGAAGAAACAGCAATATTGTGAAATATTACTACAGTTTAAAATAACTTTTTCTATCTAATTTATTCTTGTGATGCAAAGCTGAATTTTCAGCATCATTACTCCAGTCTTCAGTGTCACATGATCCTTCAGAAATCATTCTAATATGCTGATTTGCTGCTCAAGAAAGGTTTGTTATTATTATCAATGTTGAAAACAGTTTTGCTGCTTAATTTTTTTTTTTTGTAGAAAAAAATCAAAAGTTTGGGATAAGTAATATTAAATAAAAAAATAAATTTATGATTTTATTCAACAAGAATGCACTAAATTAGTCAAAAGTTGAAATTGAAATTAAAGTCAAAAGTGAAATTAAAAACATTTATAAAGGTTCCAAGTTTTCTATTTTAAATAAATGATGTTATTTTGAACTTTCTGTTCATTAAAGAATTCTAAAAAATAAATATTAAGCAGCAAACCAACATTGTTAATAATAGGAATCATTGCTAATAATTGACTACCAATAATAATTGAGCAGCAAATCAGCATATTAGAATGATTTCTGAAGTATCATGTGACACTGAAGACTGGAGTAATGATGCTGAAAATTCTGCTTTGCATCACAGGAATAAATTACATTTCAAATAATATAAAAAAAACAAACAGTTATTTCAAATTGTAAAAATATTTCGAAATATTACTGTTTTAATGTAATTTTTAATTAAATCACTGCAGCCTTGGTGAGCAAACGAGACTTCTCTCAAAACATTAAAATATCTTAATTATTCCAAACTTACTTGAAATTAAAGTACTTTCACAACATCCAGCTGCACCAGTTTCAGTGTAAAAGCTACTTCAATGTCCATCTGGATTTAAGTGGCACCCTATTTTGCAACATTCAAGACTTCTTTTCTTGTGCGAATCCTCAATTTCTACCTGTTCCACCGTCTCTCCGCCGGGCGGTGTATAATCTCGGCAGGCCTGACCCGCTGCGTTCGCCATGTTCTTAAGATGTTCCTTTGGTCTTCCCTCTGCCACCCCAAAACCCTGTCCAATAAATCACGTGTGTGCTTATAAACCAACACAACTGCAGTTCTTATAGTCAATGCCAAATATATTTATTCATTACATAATTACTTATATTCCTCTAACCATACAATTTTATCCATTCTTTTATATTTAATGCACAGTCCAAGTAGCTGTAGACAGACTGCTTGGGGAAACTCACCCTCTCTCGGAGTAAAGGATCCGATATCATCTCAGTCGCAGAAGAATGAAGGTTGCTTCCTAAAATGATTTCAGCTGTCTTGAGAAGGAGAAGTTATATTTTATTTGAGGGGTGGTTCACTCAGAAAATCGAACACAGTTGAGTCATACACACCTGGACGGCTCTTTGCAGGTTACTGACGAAGACATTGGTGAAATGCAGATCTCTGAGGTACTGTCCGGCCGTCGCTGCCTGCTGATGTCCCGTGTCTGACAGCAGTGTGTCGATGCCCTGACCTTCACAATGGAGAAAAAAATGTTCATCCACACACTGAAAAGGTCAACAGCACACGACAGAGATCAGCTTATACATACACTGACCTTGAAGCAGTTTATCTCTGTTGTATTGTGTTTCCCCACTATGAAACAGAACACATAATAACATATAATAAATAAATGACTTAAGAAGGGACAGTTCACATGCTATGACATCTACACATTCATTTAGAGGTCACTGTGTTAAACTACAGACAAAACATTTGATTTCACAGAGATAAGTAGCCTATATGCAATATAGAGCACTTCCTGTAACCATTTGGTGATGTGTTTATGAGCAGACTTGAACACACATGCAAATAATGTGCATGTCCTCTCTGTCCACACAGCATCATCAAATAACATTTCAGCTGTAAACGAATCATTACCCTTTTTATGCATGTAAAACAAAAGCAAACAGACAGAATACACACGTGCACACTTACTGCCGAACGATCGTCAGTGCAAAGGAAAGCATAATACAGATTTGTAAGAATGGATGAAATGTATGGCCGGCGGCTCTTCCTGGTTCATGAGTCAACAACGTGTTGCGGATAAATGACGTCGCTCAAGGGAATGGAAGTCTGTCGCCCCCCGGTGGTGAAGAGCACCACTGCATGTGTAACGCTGACAAAGTTAAAATCCTGTGACTTGAGCTGCAACTCTTGCTTTTTCCTGTGTTCTTGCTCTTGTACCTCTCTAATCAGTTTTGTAAATTGGTTTGTTTTGTATTTCCCTGACCCTAAAACTAACGTGTCTAACGTTTTCTTCCTGCATTGACAGCATTAAAATCCATGTGGGTCATCCTGAAGAAGCGCTGAGAAAAGTCAAACGTTTTACGTGACAACGCCGTATATAACCAAAGACTATAGAATACCCTTAGCCTTAAAGGGACTTTGATGTAACTAAACAAATAAAATAACCCAACGTACTCGGCCAATTAGAGATAATATCTAAATCCTGACTTTTTTGAAATTCAAATTGTGATTCTATTGTGTAATTGACAAAGTCCGCCACACGAGGGCGGAAGTATACCACGTTCTGTTATAATATAGAACTCTTAGTATTGCAGTCAACGAAGGGTTATTATAGTTAACTAAACAAAAACCTTAAATCATAATTTTTTTAGTTGAAATAAAATAAATGTTAACTAAATTAACATTTACTTATTTTATTTTAGCGGATGCCAAGGAAACATATCTCATTTCATTTAGTTTAATTTGATGTAAGCTACTAAAATAACGTATTAATCATAATAAAATTAATAATACAAATTATAATAGTACCATAATGATACTAAATAACAGTGACTCAACATAAATGTAAAAAAATTAACACGCATGTTATTAATAAATAATAAGTAATGTTTCTCCAGACTCTAAATTTCACTCAAATGCAAAGAGAATCTTTTAAAACAATTCTCATTTTCATTTATTTAATGATCGAAAATAACCTAACTAAAACTGAAAAATTTAATAAAATGAATAAAAACCATATAGACAAATAAAAAAACAAAACCTAATAAAACATGAAAATTACTCAAATATACTAAATGCAAAAATAGCACAGAAGCAACATATTTAAACAAACAAACGAATAAACAGAAAACTTTTCTCACTTTCATTTAGTTGAATTTGCTGTTCTAAAATAAATAAACTAAAACTTAAATAAAATTAATAAAGACCATATAGACAAAAAACTAATAAAAATGACTAAATTACTAAAATGTAATTAAAATTGTAAATAAAAATTAATCCGAGCTTTTAATAACAAATTGTAATATAATCTCAATTGTAAAAAACAAAACAACAACAAACATATCTCTCCAGATTCCAAAATCAAAATAGGTTTTAGAATTTTACTAAAACGCAGAGAGAATCTTCTTTCGAGAAACAAGCCTCATGGGAAACAGACAGTAGCAGTCTCACTGCACACTGTCCTTCACCTCAATTGATATCTGATGATGGTTGCTGATACGACTCACCGCCTAGAGCAGGACGGCCCATCATCTGTTTAGCTTGCACAGGGCTGCTGATATAGGACTAATCCATTAACCCAGTATTCAAGCACTGAGGTCTGGAACTCTGGAACCAATGATTATTTTAGTCTTTCTAGCAAAATTTTGTTGCATAATCTTGTCAGTGCAGGTAAACGAAACATCTGGATCTCATCTGCAGTGTGTTACAGCACAGTCAGGAGGGTGTGTGTGTGCGATGACATCATATGCGTCTTAGTTCTTGCCTCCGTAATTGGCCCGTTTCCTCCAGCGGCGCGGAACACACAAGTGGAGCCAGACACATGCTCACAGGGATTTTCCAGAAAGACGAGGGGCCCTGTTTTAGGCACGCTGAGGGGCTGAAACCACTGTAAATGTCACAAATGAATGAAGGGCCTCAACCCAAAACGCAATCTGATCCAGAGCGCCCCTGGGCAGCGCCGTTTGATCTGCTTCACATTCCACCTCCGAGAGCCAAGGCAACAGACATTACAGCATCCCCATGTTATGACTTTATCAAAACTATCTTCACATGTAAATTGTTAAGAGCTGCTTGGGTTTGTTTCTTCCCAACATCATCATCCGATTGATTGATCGGCAGCCAAGCGCTAATTTCACAATCAGAAGCCGATGCTTTTAAAACGGGCCTTTTTGAGTTAACATACACACCCTTAAGATCTTTGGCATGAAATCTGTGTGTTTTTTCCCCCCAGAAATCTTCTGCAGAGTGATTTGCATGATCCCAGCTAACAGTGAACTTTCTCACAACTTTCACTAACGGTTTTTAAAAGTTATATAAGTGTAAGGAGAAAACGGTAATGTGCTAAACGAAAACATGTTAGTAATGTGCTAGGCTATATATTGCTAGAAACATGCTATCAGTGTGCTAAATCATGCTAGAAACATGTTAAAATATGCTAGCAATGTGATAAATCATGCAAGCATCATGCTAGGAACAAATCATGTTATCACCATGTTAAAACATGCAAGCAATGTGCTAAATCATACGAGAAACATGCTAGCAACATATTAAATCATGCTATCAACATGTTAAAACATGCTAGCAATGTGCTAAATGATGCTAGAAACATGTTAGCACAATACTAAATCATGCTAGCAACATGTTAGCACCATACTAAATCATGCTAGCAACATGTTAAAACATTAACGCAAAATCATTTTAGAAACATGCTAGCAGTGTGCTAAATCATGTTAGAAACATGCTATCAGTACGCTAAATCATGCTAGCAACATGCTAGAAAAAAATCATACTAGGAAATTAAAACATGCAAGCAATGTGCTAAATCTGGCTAGAAACATGTTACTAAATCATGTTATCAACATGTTAAAACATGCTAGCAATGTGTTAAATGATATTAGCAACATGTTGGCACTGTACTAAATCATGCTAGCAGCATGCTAAATCATGTTAGCAACATATTAAATGTTCAGTCATGCTAGCAATGTTCAAACATGCTAGAAACAAATAATGTCAGCTCCATGTTAAAACATGCAAGCAATGTGCTAAATCATGCTAGAAACATGCTATCTTAAATCATGCTATCAACATGTTAAAACATGCTAGAAATGTCCTTAATGATTCTAGCAACATGTTAGCACCATACTAAATCATGCTAGCAGCATACTAATTCATGTCAGCATGCTAAAACATGCAAGAAATGTGCTAAATTATGCTAGAAACATGCTGGCAGCCTGTTGAATCATGCTAGCAACATGTTAAAACATGCTACCAATGTATAATGTTCTTATTAATGTTGAGCGAACACGTTCTTGGAATGTTTTCAGAAAATGTCCTTATGGTGTTATTTGTATTTGATTAATGTTCTAAGAAATGTTTTTGTAACCTTTAAATAATGTTCTAATCATGACTAGAAAACTGAACACTTTAACATTCTTAGAATAGGCTACTAAAAATAAACATTCAAATAGTCTTATATGTTGGGTGAAAATAAAGTTAGCAGAATGTTGTAAGAAATGTTTTTGTAACTTTGAAATAATGTTATAAACGAATAAGACAAGAAATCTGAATATTTCAGCATTTGAGAAACATTTCAACACGAAACAATATTTCCACAAATAATTTGTGACCTGGGATGGATCTCTGCAGTCTAAACTACATTTAGATGATCGTTTGCCTTTATAGAGTTTTCACTGCCTAACTGAAAGGCATCGGTGTGCTTTTTTCTCAAGATTAGTCTTGCATGCCAACACTGTGATGAAGTTCTAAATATTGTTTCCATGATTTGCTCCAAAAAAGATGTGTGTAACTCTGACAGAGCTGCTAATGTTTCACATTGATTTGACTGCAGCACTGTATTTATTATACAACATTTGCCAGTGTCTCTATCTGCATCTGTGGGTTTGTTTAGCAGATACTGTGATTCTGTAATTCAGCGTACCATGGGAAAAAGCAGAATAAGCTTTGCAAATTTGCTCCTAATTACTAAACATTGCCGTTGACAACTCTAACTTGCCCTTTAATCATGTCCCAGAATTCCATGCAGGGCTGTGAAACTGATGATGTGATTGCAGTGCCATTGTGAAATATGCAGTCAAAATTAGATTCTAATCTAAATGAACATACCATTAACCCTTATTATCCAAAAAGTTGTCTGATTAGCAAATTCTGAATGGGACTGAATATGCTGCTGTGTCTGAAATATAATGCAAACATGCATATTGTGTTGTTTACCCAAATATCTGCCACAGGGTTGTCAGCTAAATGATGCGCATGTGTTTATACATTAAACTCAATCTTGACCTCATTCACACAGTGCTATTTTAAAAATATCCTGATTCATCGCTTCTCTCACTTGGCTGACATCTCTAATGAGGCTTGCTAACAATATATTTAAACGATTTCCAATGATTTTGAATTGGAGTGCTAGAAAATCCTATCCAAGCACTACACACTGTAAAAACAATATTTATTAAAGTTGTAAACCAAGAGTAACATATACATATAT
>NW_015549605.1:3908452-3920564 GCF_001515605.1 Sinocyclocheilus anshuiensis | reverse complement strand
ATATATATATATATATATATATATATACATAGAGAGAGAGAGAGAGAGAGATTCTAATTACGTGATTTAAGACCTTTATACAGTGCATGCCTTTGAAAAGACTGTGAAAAAGACTGTCTATGCGTCTAACCTGACTAAAGTCAATTATTTGTGAAATTTACTAGCAGTTTCTGAGTAAAAAAAGTCACACCATTTTTTTCAGTTTATGTATTTGTTAAGGTTGCAATGATATATTTCCTGATGTGGAACTTGTGTCCGGAACCGGAGGGAGAAGTTGATCCCTTTGGGCCATTGCAGTCCTGGGAAGATCTGTGTCAAGATCAGGGACATCTCTCATTTTTGCTACCCTTCCCTCTCTCCCTCTCATATACAGTCTGAGTAGGTCATTTCAGGCCTGTTTTCACAGACTTTCAAGTAATGATATTATTAACAATGGAAGAAAGTCTCTGCTACTCCTCACTGAATCAGTGGCCGCTGGGAAGGGTCAAGAACCTCCTCTGGCTTGACCTTGCGGAGAAGGTTGACAGAGATTTTCCAGGGGGCATCAGTTATTATTAGACTATCTGTGAAGATAAACTCAAGCAGTCTGTGTGGGAATGGATAATTTGAGCTTGATGAGTCTTAGGAAGCGGTCATTCTCATCAGCTCTCCAGAACACACACCATTTATGTTTTCTTGAGCAATCAGAGAGCGATACTGTATTGTTGTGGAGAACATGAACTGCTCTATGCTAGAAACGCTGCAGTATTTTTCACTGAATCATGGGAAAATCAGATCTGCCCATTTTGGTATGGGAAATCTATTCTTGGAGTGTGGGACGGGCGAGGAACATCGAGTTATTTTTCTGGTTTTATGAGTTTTTGAAGTGAGACTTTTAGATGTTATTGCTGGTTTATGGCACACTCTCAGAGAGAAGAAGAGTTGTGCATACTAGTGCATACGTGTCCTTTTCATTTTCACCATAACATGAATTCTCCAACCGTTTACATAATAAAGATCTGAGGATATGATCATCACCTTCTCATCTTTGCTGATCTTGCTCATGTAATGCCATTTCCTGCTGATAAGGCTGGAATGTTTAAATAGAATGAAAGATTATGTAATCTTTGACAAAGGCCGATACAGAGATATGAACTGGAATGAATGTGGGCAGGTAATGGAAAAAACAGGTAAAAGTGATTGCTAGTGCTTTAGAAGGAAAAACTGTATTTAAACAGTTGGCATGAAGAGAGTATTAGCTAAATTGTGTTTATTGCATAATTACTCTGAAATATTTGTAAATGCAAGCATTTGTAAGCTCATAGATTTCAGTTTATGACAGACTAAGCATGTTATTTCTTTTGCAGGGAGAACTTCCTCCACTAAGTGGATCAAAGAAATGTCTTGTATTCTTGCTTTGGAAAAACTGACATAAGTAGATGTATTTAATGTATTTAATAAGATATGGACCACTTTATGTAAGTTATTGACAAGTAGATCAAGTGGGATGAAGATGACTGTGAACTGCATGTAAGATTTTGGTTTATTTTTTATAAAAAACAAATTAATGTTTATAAATTTTATAGATACTGTACTGATTACTGTAACTCTATAATTTAACATTAAATTATTAATGTATTTTTACTTATGCATTTGTATGTTTATGTATATTTTTAACAATAATAATAATAATAATAATACTTTTATTATTGTTGTTGTGATTGTTATTATTTTACCTATGCATTTTTATTTTGTATTATTTATTTATTTACTTGATTTTATATATTGGATTTCATATATAGACTTAATAAAAATAATACAATAAATTACAAATAATAAAGAAAAAAATCTGAAAAGAGTGTATACGTGTCATGTCAGTGTGAAGATGTTCAAAAGTAACACTGCCTTCTTCCTTATTTGGCAGAAACAGCACATAAGTCAGAAAACGCTCCAACATGCCTTGATGTGAAATGTTCTCTTGAAGCTGCATTGGAGTGATGACGGGTCTCTTCTGGTTTGTGGCTGCCATCAGCACAGTCCAGGGATTCTGCAGTAGAATTCAATAAAGCAATAAGCCAATCAGGAGAATTAGAATCTAAAGCTGTAGCTGGCTCACAGAGGGCCCTTTATGTGGCAGAAGGCTGGGGGGACGCAGCAGGAACACAGCGCTGGGCTGAGAAACATCTACCCTCTCTATCAACCTCTGCTGTTTCGCATCGACTAGCTTGATGTCTGTGACTAATCAGAGGTCTGCTTTGATTTGAGCGCTGTTTAGAAAACAACTGCTGATTTTTGTCCTGGTGTTTGAATGTCAGTCTCTTCCTGGCCATTTCCTTTTGTCCTTCATTCAAGTGCTGTTTATTGTGAGACTAAATTCCAAAGTGGTGTATATAACCAATCAGCTTCCTCGCTACAATGGGACCACACCCACATAGAAGTCTGTGACTAATCAAATCTTTCCAGCTGTACTGTATCCTTCATGATCTGGACACGAGTGGGGCCTCTGCTGAGAAAGTGAACTTTACATGAGTGCAATCCTGAGACTTCATTTTCAGTTTGTTTGGTCTGGGTGGAGAGTGAATGCTTAAGTTGTTATAATGTTGTCTAAAAGTCATCAAGTTGTAAGAATGCATTGAAAAAATGGCAGATGGCAAATGTACACACTCACTGAAGTGCTGTCTAATTCACATTGTAGTGTTTCCTCATAACGTGTGAGTTTCTACTGATCTTCCTCTGTTTGGAGATGTGACTGAGGATGTGATCTCACTAGAAATCCAGCCTATGTGACTCTTTGCTTATGACTGGAGCCAGACTTGCCTTTATGCTGGATATCCCACCCTGTTGCTCTCTCTCTCTCTCTCTTATCTCATGCAGGAGAAGCCAATAGAGGCGTGTAATGTCCATCCATACTCCAGATGGCATCCCGGTGTGGTTTTATCCCATGAGTTTGTGTGAGAGCATCATCTCCGAAAACAAAAACTCTTTTGTTCCTAAATATTGTTTTCATCATTAACCTAAAATAAATTATTTCATTGATATAAACAAGAGTGTTTTAAAAGTACTTATTTTATTTTAAACATTCGTGAAATGTATTTATATTAAAGTTATATTTTTTATTTTGTAAAACAAAAATAATTGTAATGCATTTTTACAAAACTATACAATTATTTGAAAAACAAATATAGAGAGAGATAGATCTACACATATCAGAACAGCACAGCAGTTGTGTTTAGATCATCACAGAATCATTGTGTATGAATTAATTAGTTAAGTGAATAATTCAATGACTCACTCATAAAGACTTGTTTCGATCTTGATTGAATCAATGTGTTTGAACAAATCTGTTGAGTGAATGACTCATTCATAAAGACACTGTCCGTCCAAAATCACGTATTGTCTGAGTTACTCCATTTGAATTTGAACGTACTTCACAACCATTAAAAAGTGTTCAGTATGAATATGGGTAGTATGAATGAAATTCGGACGTACTACTGCCATGTTGTTACCATCACGTGACCTACCAGCATCAGTTGTGCTGTTTCACTGCCATCAATAAATTCTCTCCTGTGGCCTCATGGGATGGTAAAGTGTCCATCGACTGCACACTTCAGAATCCGGGCAGAAGTAGTAGGTCACCTACTGTTTTTCGAATACTATGAATTCGGACATACTACTCTTTTGGCATACTGTTCTTTGCATACTATAAGGGAAGTATTCAACATTTGATGCAGCGACGGTCACTTGTTCCAATCCTGATTGTATTTGTGTTTTTGACAACACTTATTGTTGTCTGTTTGCCTATATATTTCTCCACACAGGATGTTTTTGATATTCTAAAAAAAAAAAAATGCATTTAATCCCACATGCTTTGCACAGCTACATGTCATGTCATGTTTGAGATATTCATGCAGCCAGGTCTACACCTGAATGAAGAGTTTTATATAAAAGATTAATAAATTAAGCACACACAATCATTATACCTGTAGGTTAGTATAACAAAAATACTTTATTTGAACTGTGAATTTCACTCTTTGCTGCTGCATTGTTTCTGTCTTATAGCAGGACATCAATCTGAATTTGCCAACTAATGTGATAAGACCATAATAAAGTAATATCTACGTTACATTTAACCTGCCTCAGACAAGAGACAAACAGTCTGTCTCTGTTTCTCTCTGTGGTCTACTGGCATGCAGAACCGGTATGCAGCAGGAATCTTTGGATCAAGGTAATTTCATGCTTCTACACATTTTCCCAGGCGGCTGAGCATTCCTTTACCTTTGTGCCACTTTGGAGTGTGATGTGGGCTGACATGTTGTCATAAGACACATTTTTCCTAATTAATGCTGTTCAGTTGCTTTGACACAATCTGTATTGTTAAAAGCGCTATATAAATAAAGGTGACTTGACTTGACTTGACACGCATATACACAACCCTAGATGCACAAACATAAACCTCTCTGACAGGGACAAACGCATTCAGGAGTCAATTCAAGAGGGTCATGTAAATATTTATGCTTTTATATTGTTTAATCATTAATTAAAACAGCTGATAAAACATCACAATAACCCACAGGTGATCCACATGACTCCAGTCCATCAATCAACATCTTGTGAAATGAAAACCTGCATGTTTTCAAGAAACAAATTCATCTTTAAGATGTTTTTAACTTCAAACCATCACTTCCTCTATCCACAATATTGCTTGCTGCAGTGAAAAAAGTCATCTTTTCTGAATCAGGAGAGAAATATGCACAGATCAAGTACCAAATACAAATGATAACAGTCCAAAAACAAATATGTGGGTGGATTTGTGAGAGACAACAGTGGATGGACGTTTTTCTTCACTGGAACTGTAACGGGGCTGACGAGACGTGAGACGTGTGGATCCATCTGCAGGCTTTATTAAAGAGACGTGGTAAACAGGCAGGGTCAAACAATGGCAAACAGGTATATGGCGGGCAAAACACAAGAATAGTCCCAGGGCTAGCGTAGGTCACCGATCGGCAGACAGAATCACAGGGGCGAGACGAGAGGGAAAAATCCACAAAAACAGGCAAAGATCAGAAACCGCGAAAACAGGCAAGGCAAGGCAAAAACAAGGAAAACTCAGAGACTCGGAATGGGGTACGGGCTAAACAATACTCAGCAGAGAAAGGTGGTTAGAGTGGGTGTTATATAGTGAGTGAGGTGATTAGAAACAGCTGTGTGCAATGAGTGCAATCAGTGCAGTGTGCAAATCGTGCAAAGAATGATGGGATATGTAGTCCGGGGTGCTATGCAACAGTTTGTGTTGTGCGAGAGTCAATGTAATGGAAAGGGTGACCTCTGGTGGTGAATAAACTGAAGTCCATGGACCGAATTCGTGACAGGAACAAGCATTATTATGGATTATGGACTTATTATGGACTGTATTTTTGGCCAGAAGCGACAGTTTAAAGTTAAAACGCCCTTATGGTGGATTTGTGAATCTGTCCCTATGAAGAAACAAACTCTTGGATGGTTTGAGGGTGAGTACATTTTCATTTTTGTGTGAACTATTCCTTTAACGTCCGGCATTCCTCTCCCTGCCAATGTCTTGTAGAATGCTACTGAATTAACATCTCTAATTAATTCACAAGAAGGATGCTTTTGGGTTTGAATTAAATTCCAGTATGTGGTTAGACCCACTGCTTTCCCAAAACAATTTGTGACTCATTCAGTTGCCACGTTAGTTCCTGACAGAGGAAAATTTCAGTAATTTATCAACTGTATGCAGGTCTATTTGAGACAGCTGTGGAGAGATGTATTTTAAATACATGTGTTTTGTATGACAGTTCCTGTTTATCCATATTTTTGTGCAGTTTGTCTACAACTAAGTCAAAAACACATGTTTTAAGCAATGCAATATTTTTTTCATACATGGAATAGGCCTATGTCAAACAACACAATAGTCCCTGTTATCTTCGCATCTGTGCACCATTATGGCTCTTTTTAGAGATACGGTAGGTTCTACTCCATTTACAATGCATATTTCATACTAACTCTAACATAAACATAAACACAAAAGAGACCTTTTCAGATATTCATTAGAATAGTGTGGGTGTTACTCAAGACGCCATTTCACAATTGACTTTCACCTTCATCACCTGTCACAGACTGTTATGATCAAATAATTAATGAAAATGTGTGTTGGTTTGTGGGTTGGCAGGCAGCAGCCTATCATTTAATTGTGGGTTCATCTCTCAGGGCTGTAACACATGGTTAATTCATCAGTTATTTCATACTAACCAACATCTGCTTTATGGAGAAAGACAGACAGACAGACAGGTGCGGTTAACAAAAATATTGTTATCTGGATGACCAGACATTTTAGATGAAGGAAAGCATGTCATATGTTTTTATCAACATAATCTTAAGCATGGCAATGATGTCTTCGATATCCTGTAAAAGTTGTCAATTCAAGTTGTTTTCTTGCTTTTTTATTGGCTATTCGTATTACACTGTTATGTAACCCATCAACCCCAACTTGTCACTTCCCCTTTCGAAGGCTCTGTCTTTGTGTCATGAAACTTTTTGTGTGATTGTTGTTCACTACCATCATTATTGCACATATTGTAAGTCATTTTGTTATAAACTGTTAATGTAGGTCCTATATGTTATAGGGATCTCCACTGTGCATTATAAGGGCTGCTTAGTTAGTGAGACTTTAAATGCATTGAACCCATATTACAAGCTTCAATTTTGAGTAATGTACAAATCCTGCACTTGAATTGTCCAGCACTCAGTAAATTTACAGATGGGGTATTTAAAAGAATGTTAAGTAAATGGCAGCAGCGAATAAAATGAGTTCATTGGACATGTGCATCTGCACGTGAGGAAAAATAATATTCAGAAAAAAAGAAAAATAAATCATATCATGTGTCTTGTAGGCTCATGCATGTAATAAATTCTATAATTATCCCGCTAGGGACTTGTTTTAAAGTGCACTAAATGTATTTTTGAGGGGCTGTGAGGAGAGGTTTACTTAAGGATTGGCTTGAATGCCATGCATGTGCAATGACTAGGCAGGAAGGAGAGAATTTGAGCATTTTTGCAACGTGAAGTGTGCAGGAGGAGGGACTGACATTGCCTTTTGGGTGGTCATGCAGTCAGAAGTGTCGTTCTGCTTCATCTGTGTCTGTAGTTCAGAAGGAGAAACTGGGATTGCAGCCTCAGTGATGTAAAAAGTGAAAGTTCTAACAGTGCAAACGAGTTCAATTGATGCCTAAAAGACAACAACACCTTCGTCTTTTTTTGCACAGGCACAGCCACATGCAGCTGGCACTGTGAGGTGTTTATGTTAGTTAGCATCACTGAGAAAAGCCCAAACATGGAACTTTTTTGCTTGGAAAAGGACTCAATCATGCGAGCTCAGAGAGATCCCAACATCTTTTGCGATGAAAGAGTATTGCAAAGTCTTTTAACAGTAGAGGACAGATATGTTCCGCAGGGACCCTATTTTAAATGTGTCCAGAAGGATATTCAGCCTTTTATGAGGCGGATGGTCGCGACGTGGATGTTGGAGGTTTGTAGGCTATTTAAAGTTTTATTATTGGAAACTGTTTGCTTGAACTGTGTTAAAAGTAGCCTATTATAATGTAGAATAAGCTGGGAAGTACCTAAAGTATAGCTTGACTTTGGCATGCATTCGTTTTATTACAATGCAGACAATCAAACTCAAGAAAACATCTGTTTACATCTGTATGCACATAGCATATATGTGTAGCTAATCGATGTGCAAAGGAAAAGTTTGATCAGGAAATCAGCAGGAAATGCAACGCTGAAATCTCAACACTTCACGATCGTGTATGCTATAAATGGTCATTTAATAGAAAACGCTTTAGTATTTTTTTTTCAAGGCATGCTTTATTAGACAGATGGGGGTCTTTGCTTTATTTACATGCGTGTTATGAATGGTATTATACATTTGTGTAATTTTTGAGAATTTTTGAAACCGAACCAGCCTTCGAGTTGCTCAGTGCGAAAGTGCAGCCATATAAGAGCCGTCGATTTAAATGTATTTCAGTTCATCAAAGCAGCATAATAATGGTCGGATATAGTTTAATGCGATACATATACATATTATATGCTGTCATTGACATTACTTAGATCATATTTTTTAACGCGACGAATCACCAAAGCAGTCATGTGTGGGCGTCATTGGGTTTCTCAGCACACCCTGCTTGAAATGAATGAAGATCTTTACCGCTGGAAAGTTCCTCTTTCTCATGCAAAGAGTTAGTAACAGTAGGCACATATTGTACAAGCTGCAAATAGTAGCTATAGATAAATATAATTACATCTATATAAATAATTACAAACAGAAAATGTCTGGTTAATAGCAATGGGCTAACAGCAACAACAGAAAGTTGTAGCAAGGACATACAAATGTTAAATAAATACAAATTATTAGACGGCCTTGATAATTTGAATTGTGAATGAATTCTGTTGTGTCCCTGTAGGTTTGTGAAGAGGAGAAATGTGAAGAGGATGTCTTTCCCTTGGCTATGAACTACCTGGACAGATTTTTAGCTGCGGTTCCTACAAGAAAATGTTATCTGCAGCTCTTAGGGGCCGTGTGTCTCTTCTTGGCTTCAAAATTAAAAGCATGCCAACCGCTGTCGGCCAGGAAGCTCTGCATGTACACAGACAACTCCATTACATCTCAACAACTGCTGGTAAGAGCTGATGGCCTTGATGACAGCAAGATGTCCTCCAACTGTTGCGTAATTCTATATTACACTCAGACCCCATATGATATATTTTAGATTATATATAGTGATCTGCTGATTCATCATATTTTTATTATTGTGAAATTTAGATGTTGGGGGAAGTGAATTTAGCTTGCTTTGCCCCCTAATGGCTGTTTTTGATGGTGAACAGTCTTCTGGGTTGAGCTGTGATGAAATGCATTTTTGATTTTTAGCCTCTCTGATCAGCATGAGAACGGTTTTGATGATTTGGTACGGTTCCCATAAATTGGCAAGGACTCTCTACTTACATCATACACTTTTTTCTAATCACATGCAAGCTGGTAAAACCCTGGTAGTGTCTAAATCGAAATTATTTCTAGAGCTTTTGGATATTATAAAGAGAGAACAGGAAAGACAACTGGTTCACCTGGGTCAAAACAAAAAGCTTTCTTATAAATTGCAGTAGTGATTCTTGTATAAAACAGATACATCAGCAAACTGAAGCATCCAGGAGGAGGTGGCATTAGGAGCCTTGACCTTGGTGATGTGGTGTCACTTGTTAGGGACTGTCCCTTCTCGGCAGAGTCTTCACTAACTTTAAATCTCTCTCACGCTCTCTTCACTCACCAAGACACACACAATAAGGGTGTAGAGCTTCTCACTTTGGGCTGGTTTTCCCCTCATGTCTCTGTTCTTAAGAGTTTCTCAGAAAAAGCATCTTCATCAGGCGAAACAAAGCCAGCCGGACACGTGCGAGGAAGGAAGTTGAGCGTGTGCATGGAATGCAGCATCTGGTTGGTGGAGATCAAAGACAAGGGGTGGAGCTTTGCATGATAACCTGATTTATTTTACAACTGTGATGTCCCTTTGGGCAAGACAGATCCATATTTAAAGAGCAACTTGACTAATTTCTTGAGTGACATAGAAACACAACCTAGACTTTTTAAATGCCAGTGTCAGTAAGGCATGATGATTTATGTCACAACTTCTGTTTTAAGGCAATACATGTCTTTGCAATTTTAAGCATTTTAGTCTGGTGTGAGTATGGCATGTGATTGGCTTTTACCACACAAGATTGACACACTTCGCACAGTTGAAACACTAGAGGGCAATAAAATAGACTGCAATTAGGAGTGATTAAGTCAAATACATTATCACTGACAAACACTAGTGGAGTGATGATATCAGATTATGATACTGTGGTACTGAATATACATATAATATGGTATTTACATGATATAGTTTGTCGAATATTTTTGCAGACCCTTTTAACAGTAAAGTGCATATTCACTGTAAAAAATGAATTTCTGAAGATTATTGGATTGTTTTACAAGAAAATACTCGGTGTTACTTGTCATTTCTTTGTAATTATTTTTAAAATTCACTATCAATTTCTAAGTTTAAATAAATTAGAGATGCACCAATTGCAATTTTCTTGGCCGATTCCGATTTCCGATTTTTTGGTAGTGTGACCTGCTGATACCGATTTTTGCAGATTTCGATGTTCTTTCTGAGAACTATAATTGACAGCATATACAAACAAAAATCTATGCAAATTTCAATGCAAAAATTATTTACATAATAAAAGAAATTATTAAACATTACAATTCCCCCAATCTGGACTAAGTTACAGATTTTCTCTCATTTAAACAACTCTCAAAATAAAGTGCTCTGTGACTGGAAAGAGGAGGAAATAGTTATGTTGTTTGTCGCCACAGATTGCTGTATGTAACAAAACTCATGTCATTTCCCACTCTGTTTATAAATGGTCATTTTTTCCCCCTAACCTGATTAAATGTGTCATCTTTCACATCAAATTCTTACTTCGTTTCAATTAATTCAGTTAGAATAATAAGAAACTGTAGAGTTGTTACCATTCAAATGAAATTATTAACAAACTCTATCTTTCCACTGCTGAGGAAACAGAAGCTGCATCTGAAGTGGCATTAGATGCATTTACACAGACAGTTTGATGAAGCTGAGGTGCCATAAATGCATTTACACTGCAAAATTTCAAATGCATAACTAATTTTATAAGAATAATGTTTTACTTTTTTTTTTAAACACAAATAAATATTGAAAAAATGCAGTGATACTTTTAAATATGACTAAACCACCAGTAGGTAGCAGCAAATGTCTGTTTTAATGAGTGAGTCATTTATTCATTCATTCAACCGATTCATTCAAGGGCCGATTCATTCAGAAACGAGGCAAGTGACTGTCCTTATGAATCAATTCATTACATTTATATAGCGCTTTTCTAGGCACTCAAAGCGCTTTACATTGTCAGGGGGTATCTCCTCATCCACCACCAGTGTGCAGCATCCACCTGGATGATGCGACGGCAGCCATAGTGCGCCAGAACGCCCACCACACACCAGTTTATTGGTGGAGAGGAGACAGAGTGATGAAGCCAATCAGTAGATATGGGGATTGTTAGGAGGCCATGATGATCAGAGGTCAATGGGCAAATTTGGCCAGGATGCCGAGGTCACACCTCTACTCTTTTCGAAAGACATCCTGGGATTTTTAATGACCACAGAGAGTCAGGACCTCGGTTTAATGTCTCATCCGAAGGACGGTGCTTGTTGACAGTATAGTGTCCCCGTCACTACACTGGGGCGTTAGGACCCACACAGACCACAGGGTGAGCACCCCCTGCTGGCCTCACTAACACCTCTTCCAGCAGCTACCTAGTTTTCCCAGGAGGTCTCCCATCCAGGTACTGACCAGGCTCAGCCCTGCTTAGCTTCAGTGGGTAATCTTGGGCTACAGGGTGATATGACTGCCAGCTAACATATAATTTATATATGTAAATATGTTTATTATTTATATACAGCTCTCTGAAGTAATGATTAGGTGATCACCTCAACCAAATCTCATTTAATGAGAAAAAGTATAAAAACCACTGCTGTGATCCAGGTGCAGGTGGATGGCAAAAACAGTACTAGTAGTACCTCAAAATTAATTGGAATAAATAATAACTATTGACCATGCCAAAAGAGTTGAAAAGAAAAGTTTTGAGTGACGAAAAGAAGGGTTCAATTCTGGTTTTAGTTCTTTCAGTTTCAACTCAGGTTGCTTCCATCCTTAAAATTTCGAAGACAGTGGTTCATAGGACCAAGGTCAAGCTGCAGACATTGGGGACAACAAAGCTACAGACCGGCAGAGGGCGAAAACGACTTTCCACCATCTCACTCAACAATATGACAGCAAGTGACCTACAAAAAGAATGGCAAATTGCAGCTGGGTTGAAGTGTCCAACACCTGGTCATCTAATGGTTAGACGGAAACATAGAGAGGCCTACAAGCCACAGTGTCTACAGTGATCTGGGGCTGCTTCAGAATTGGGCACATTCGTGTTTGTGAAGGGCACATGAATCAAGCCACATACAAGGTTGTCATGGAAGAAAACTTGCTTC
>NW_015549605.1:3894341-3908372 GCF_001515605.1 Sinocyclocheilus anshuiensis | reverse complement strand
AATTGAGCAAAAACAGTCAATATTTTGTCTAAAATCTAAGTCACTTAATTTTAACTTGTTTATTGAAATACTATTGGATAAAATCAGTGTCACATTGATATTGATATTCGGGGAAACATCATGGCCGTATAATGTTGCTTACCTAAATGATATTTTGTAAATATCTTTTTTTTTTCTACTGCAGTAGGCTATGCATCTATACATTTCTGCAAGTTACTTTGTGTGTGCCGTCTCTCTCACACACTCACTCAGGTTGTGCAAGCCTCATCTAGCAAGACATAAATATATTACCAGTCGTCGTTTACACTGAATTCAATTAAAATTAGAATCATTCTCACGCGAAACGACATGTTTACATGTCGTCCGTTTTACACTTGCCAAAAAGTGATTACAGACTCTACTTAGTGAGTGATATCATATCTCTGCCTCAATTTCATTCATGGTGGTTATATTTGATAGATTATAGCTCATTCAGTCATTTTTACCTGTTGAAATACCTTTAAATGGCCAATAAAACACATAAAATGCAGTTTTACACTTGCCAAAAAGTGATTACAGACTACTTATTGAGTGAACTGTTCTTTCTGCCTCAAAATGACTTGATTTCATTCATGGTTGTTATATATGATAGATTATAGCTCATTCAGTCCCTTTTACCTGTTGAAATACCTTTAAATGGCCAATAAAACCCATAAATTGCAGTTTTACACTTGCCAAAAAGTGAACTGTTCTTTCTGCCTCAAAATGACTTGATTTCATTCGTGGTTGTTGTCAAAAAGTATTTCAACAGGTAAAAAGTACTGAATGAGCTATAATTTGTCAAATATAACTACCATCATTTTGAGGCAGAAATAACAGTTCACTCAGTAAGTAGAGTCTGTAATCACTTAAAACATCAACGATGCAAAACAACACTGTAATCACAGTGTAAAACAGACGGACGTGGACGGCAATCAGTTTTCGGCAGACGATCAATTTTCGGCACAACACCGGCGCCGCTGGCAATAAAAGGATCTGCTCGGAATCGCAAGACGTGAGACTGACTGGCCAGTCACCGATCCGGGCCGGTCATGCGAAAAATCGGCCGATTCCGATCACTGGCCGGTCAATCGGTGCATCTCTAAAATAAATCCTATACTAGTCGACATGCATGAATAGGCGTGTATAAATTCCATAGCAGATCTAGACAGGTGGAGCTGGTGGAGGTGGAGGGTTTTAGGTGAAACCGCTTACAGCGAACACTGAGCCATACTATTTAAATGTTGCACAAGCAATCTCATTGGTTGCAAAATCAGCCAATCAGCTTGTGCTATGTAGTAAATGATGTGATTGCTAGCAGATTGCATGTAGATCTATATTTTTAATTAAATGAATTTCACCAGCCACAATCTGCACTGAAAATGTGAAAGACCATCCTTAGGTCATCTGGGCCTGTCCTTAACTGAGATAATAACCAAACCTTGATGGATGCAGAACTAAAATGGTGGATTGTTGCTAATATAGTAACTTTAGTTGATATGATGTTCTGCCACTCATATTCATTACCTCTTGTTCGGTTTCTGTCTTTCTCTGTTGGAGTGGGAGTTGGTGGTTCTTAGTAAATTGAAATGGAACCTGGCTGCCATCACCCCACTTGACTTTATTTATTCAACCAAATCATTCAAACGGCTGATTCATTCAGAAACGAGGCAAGTGACTGTCCTTATGAATGGACCACTGAATCATTGACTGACTCGATTCATTCAAAAACGTGGATTCATTCAGTAACGAAAGACCGCTGTATTGCTCTGAGACACACAACAGTCCTGCTGTGGCTTTGATCGGAAATATTTTCGTCAGCGAAATTGAGCAAAAACAGTCAATATTTTGTCTAAAATCTAAGTCACTTAATTTTAACTTGTTTATTGAAATACTATTGGATAAAATCAGTGTCACATTGATATTGATATTCGGGGAAACATCATGGCCGTATAATGTTGCTTACCTAAATGATATTTTGTAAATATCTTTTTTTTTTCTACTGCAGTAGGCTATGCATTCTGCAAGTTCTGCAAGTTACTTTGTGTGTGCCGTCTCTCTCACACACTCACTCAGGTTGTGCAAGCCTAGACATAAATCGTTTACACTGAATTCAATTAAAATTAGAATCATTCTCACGCGAAACGACATGTTTACATGTCGTCCGTTTTACACTTGCCAAAAAGTGATTACAGACTCTACTTAGTGAGTGATATCATATCTCTGCCTCAATTTCATTCATGGTGGTTATATTTGATAGATTATAGCTCATTCAGTCATTTTTACCTGTTGAAATACCTTTAAATGGCCAATAAAACACATAAAATGCAGTTTTACACTTGCCAAAAAGTGATTACAGACTACTTATTGAGTGAACTGTTCTTTCTGCCTCAAAATGACTTGATTTCATTCATGGTTGTTATATATGATAGATTATAGCTCATTCAGTCCCTTTTACCTGTTGAAATACCTTTAAATGGCCAATAAAACCCATAAATTGCAGTTTTACACTTGCCAAAAAGTGAACTGTTCTTTCTGCCTCAAAATGACTTGATTTCATTCGTGGTTGTTGTCAAAAAGTATTTCAACAGGTAAAAAGTACTGAATGAGCTATAATTTGTCAAATATAACTACCATCATTTTGAGGCAGAAATAACAGTTCACTCAGTAAGTAGAGTCTGTAATCACTTAAAACATCAACGATGCAAAACAACACTGTAATCACAGTGTAAAACAGACGGACGTGGACGGCAATCAGTTTTCGGCAGACGATCAATTTTCGGCACAACACCGGCGCCGCTGGCAATAAAAGGATCTGCTCGGAATCGCAAGACGTGAGACTGACTGGCCAGTCACCGATCCGGGCCGGTCATGCGAAAAATCGGCCGATTCCGATCACTGGCCGGTCAATCGGTGCATCTCTAAAATAAATCCTATACTAGTCGACATGCATGAATAGGCGTGTATAAATTCCATAGCAGATCTAGACAGGTGGAGCTGGTGGAGGTGGAGGGTTTTAGGTGAAACCGCTTACAGCGAACACTGAGCCATACTATTTAAATGTTGCACAAGCAATCTCATTGGTTGCAAAATCAGCCAATCAGCTTGTGCTATGTAGTAAATGATGTGATTGCTAGCAGATTGCATGTAGATCTATATTTTTAATTAAATGAATTTCACCAGCCACAATCTGCACTGAAAATGTGAAAGACCATCCTTAGGTCATCTGGGCCTGTCCTTAACTGAGATAATAACCAAACCTTGATGGATGCAGAACTAAAATGGTGGATTGTTGCTAATATAGTAACTTTAGTTGATATGATGTTCTGCCACTCATATTCATTACCTCTTGTTCGGTTTCTGTCTTTCTCTGTTGGAGTGGGAGTTGGTGGTTCTTAGTAAATTGAAATGGAACCTGGCTGCCATCACCCCACTTGACTTTATCGAACACATCCTGCACAAACTGCCCTTCCCTGAAGAGAGACTGACGCTGATCCGCAAACACGCGCAAACCTTCATCGCCCTCTGTGCAACAGGTAGGACCCGAGTTGAGTGACAGTGCACTGACTGCATTCGTCAGAAATGTGTCTGTATAAGCAGAAACATAGCCATTACTGTGCTAAAGATGTATGATGTGAATGTGTTATGATGCTTTCTGCCTTGTTATTTGTGTCTATATAAAAGTTTTGTATATTGAACTGGGTGTGTTTCTGCGGCCCTGCATCTGTTCAAGAGGCTGAGGCCTGAACACGAGCCAAGATGGAGGAGCCTTTTTGAGCTATTGCAAATGTTTTTGGTGTTTTGTCATTGCCTTTAACAATTTTCTCAAGTCAGGAATGTTGGTTTGCTGCACAGCTGCTGTACTGTGGCAGTCAGTCGAGTGTAGGGTGTTTGACCGTTGCGTCCTGAAATAAGCAGCACGCTAACACCAACAAACTTCCAGCATGGAATAGCTGAAGCTTTCCTCCTTGACTGAAAAATGAGGGCCCGGTCTCAGGATCTCAAGGCAGAGGAAGAGGAGGAGTAGTTCCTGGAAACCTCAGAGCCCTCTGAGAGATGAAGGGAGGGAGGAGGAAAAGGAAGGCTCTCCTCACTTTTCATTCGCAGCTGCAGGACGATTTAAGGGAGGTGGTGATGTTAAAACAGGTCTGAAACCAGAGAGCATGTGAACGTCAGGTTCAGGTTTGCTTGGAATTCAAAGCAGATGTAAGATACAGTGACTCCTCAATCAGATTGCATTAGCACAAGTGTTTTCTGGGAAGTTGTTTTGAAGTTTCTCACAGGTGAGTAATGTTCTAGGGAACGTACTGACCAGGTCACTGATGTTTCGGGACGTGTGTGTGCTTGTTTTTTGCTCAGATCACAGCTTCACCATGTACACTCCCTCCATGATCGCCACAGGATGTGTGGGGGCAGCAGTATGTGGCCTCCAGCCCGACCAGAGCAACCAAAATCTGTGGGGGGACAGTCTGACGGAGCTGCTGGCTAAAATCACCCACACTGAGCTGGTAAGTGTCCAGCATCTTTGTACTGTAAAAAAAGAAGTGAAACAAAATCTCAGTAGTTATATAGCAAATGACCATTCAAGATATAGTTTAACTCCGGATTAGCTCTAGTTTGTTTAGTTGTACAGTAATCCATTCATTCTGTGACATTTTATGAAAGAACAACTTCCTGATGACCTATTTTTTTTTCTTTTCTGTGTTTATGTATTTCCTATTAAAAAAGGAAGTTGGGACGGGACACATCTCAGGGTTCATCTGTTTATTTCAAGCAGTGTTGTTTTAATATCATTGAAATGCTATTTTGTTTTTATTAATATTTTCTAAAAAAAAAAGGTAATTTTAATTAATGTTTTATTTTTTGTTTGTTTTGTACTTTTTATCAGCTTTTTATTTCTATATAGTTTGTATTTATTTCCATTTTAGCATGAGGTATTTTGTTTTTTAAAATTTTAGTTTGTTAACATTTTTAATTTCACATAAAAAATAAAGATATAATAATTTTCTGATTCCAGATGTTTCAAGAGCTATATGTTCATCAGTAAAAATAGTTATGGAGGGGTAAAAAATAAATATGATTGTATTTTTTGACAAAGGTCAGAAAATGGCCTTTTTTATCATTTTAATTTAGATTTAGATTATTTCAATATATTAAAAATAAAGTATTACCTTAAACACTTTTAAGTTTGCTGAGGCCCCCTGGTTAAGAAACACTGTCCTAGAGACTGAGAGCTTTTATTAAATGATAGTTTAGCATAGTTTTCAATACTGAAGTCAATTTTGCCTGTGCCAAACGGTGGACAGCAGACATGTGCGTGTGCAGGACATTGATGCATGACTGTATGGAAATGGAGAAATGTGTCATTTTATGAATGAGTGTTTGTGTGTGTTCACTTCAGCAATGGTGAAGTGTTTTCAGAGCTGCATACTTGTGGTGAGACACAGGCCTCTCAAGCACATCTGTGGATTAAAGCGCAATGTCACACACACACAGACACACACACACACTCAGGCTCTTACACAAACTTACACATCTTGGCTTCAGGCTGTTTTGAAAGTCTCACAGTAAAACTTTTTTGAATTGGACCCAGAGAGTGAACGCCCCATTTAAACTCCTCACATACACTCATAAGGTTTAATACATTCTTTTCTCTCTCCTCAATGTAATGTGTTAAGTTTTTTCTACATTTTAAGTTCTGGAAAAAACACCACATGCCGCTGTTAGCAACCATTCCTTCCTGTGCCTGTAGCTGTCAGGACAACAAGGCCTGTTGTGGCTGTCTCAATTCGGTTTAGGGAAAGAACAGGTTTTAATTATCCTGAGAAAAAGACGAGAGTTTGATACGGGATCATTCCGTCAGACCTCCCACATTTCTGCAGAAAGAGAGACACAGATATCAATGTTTTATTGTTTGAAAGATAAAAGGTTCCAAAAAGGTTTTTTTTCAGTGATGCCATATAGAAGAACAATTTTTGGTTCCTCAAATAACTTTCCAGTAAACAGTTCTTAAAAGAACAATTTTTCTTAATGTGAAGAACATTTAAAAAGCTAAAGAACCTTTTTCTGCTATAAAGAACCTTGAAAGGTTCTATGGATGTTAAAGATTCTTCATGGAACCGTCGATGCCAATAAAGAACTTTAATTTTTAAGAGTGTACATAGCCCTGCATAGCCGATTGGCATAAAATCTGAAACAGTTCACAGCTTCATTTTGGCTAAGAACCGCCCATTTAGACAGGAAAAAAATCTATCTGACCAACATGAGAACAACAACAGTTTTATTTTATGTGGCATTTGGGGGCGATTGAATCTTAAACTGTAAACATGATTTTTTTTTTAAAGTTGTAAAAACAGATTATTGGAGCAAAAGAAAGTACTAGTTCAGTTTTTCTACTTCAAAATGTCATGTTTAATTCAATGTTGCTTTGTAATTAATTGAGGGAAAATATTTCAAGTAAATCCTACACCCATTTTTTGAGTCCAATTACTACAATAATCATTGATAAATCATTGAAGCAATTACACAACAGCATAATTGTAGTATTTAGAAAATTACGTACATCTTTTGTGCAGAGTCTCATAAAAATAAACCCCAAAAAACTTTGTCAACAGTTCTTAAAACAACCATTTTTTTTTGTTTGTGTTAAGAACATTTTTATAATCTAAAGAACCTTATTACACAACAAAGAATCGCTTGTGCAATGGGAGGGCTCCATGGATGTTAATGCCAATAAAGAACCTGTATTATTAAGTGTGAAGAACTTTGAAATGTTAAAAGGTTTTTTATTGGAATCAATGGTTTCCATGGGAAAACATTACACTAAGAAAGAAAATGGTTCTTTTAAGAACTGTTCACTGAAAGGCTCTTTGGGGAACCAAAAATGGTTCTTCTATGGCATTGCTGCGAAACCCCTTTATGGAACCTTTATTTTTAAGAGTACCATCTGAGGCTGACACTAGTGTGCATGTATAGTCCTTACCTTGGTTTCTTCTTCTTTTCTCTCTTTCTTCTAGGACTGTCTGAAGTCATGTCAAGAGCAGATCGAGCAGTTACTGACCAACAGCCTGAAAGAAAGTCAACAACAGCATCAACAGCAACAGGAGGGCAGAGCCAGCAACAAAGGGACGCAATCTCAAAACCTGTCCTGCACCCCTACAGATGTCCGTGATGTCAACTTATGATGTCAGTTCCTGTTCCTATCCACCTCCTCAGCCTAGAGATGATTCAGTTATTATTGTTACTGTATTTAAGTTTAATTGCAAAGCCACATTAGATGGTCATATGCGCATAACACAAGCTTGATGTTTTATAACGGAGCGAAACAGCTGCTGCTGCCGTCTCATATCTGCAGGCGGTGGCGTTTTACATACTTGAATTTAATCGAATTGGCCTCAAACCATGATTAAATAATGCAGTATGTTGTATATTACTTAACAAAGAGCATACATCTGTCTTGGCTATCATATGCAACTGTGTTATAATTATTATTATAATTTATGTGGTTATTTAATAATTATAATAATGACACCTATTATTGTTAAAAATATGATGCTTTTCATCTTACAAAATGTATTTGCTTAGTAATTCCCAGAGGCCATTTTTTAATATCATATAGGATGCATGTGATCCCACGAAAATGCTATTCTACAGATTGGATAGAAACATCCATCAGTCCTTTCAGAGGGATCTGTTTGCTTATCATAGAGATATTACTACAATGATCTGATGAGTTACTTCTCAGGTATAAGTAACTCTTATTATAGGATTATTTACAGTGAATGTTATTGCATGAAATAAGCATAAATGAATATGATAAACGGTTTCTATCCATGCATGGTGACCACCACAGCTTCATGAGCTCGCAGGACAGTTTCAGATGGACACTAAGCATGTAGCAAAGGTGGAGTAAAGGTGAGGTAGGGAAGGAAGGAAAGAGGCGAATCGAAGAATACAGATTGAAAGATTTTGCACGTGATTGAAATATGAACGGTTTTAGACAGGTGGTTTCTGGAACGCTCTATAATGTTTGTAATGAATGAGCGTGATGCTGTTTGCTCATTTGATCTGTTTGAACACTATCACTTAAGGGTCAGGGACACTCGCAATGCTGGAGGGATTTAATCTTTTGGGAGTCTTGAAATCCTTCTTAGCAAAGACATGATACAAATGCACTTTCAGATATCACCTCTCGCTGGTTATCCGTGGTATACAAGAGGAGGGTGAATCATTTCTAAGGGTTTTTTTTTTTGCATTGTTTTTCTTAAGTTATTTTTGTTTTGGGGCTGGTTTCCCATATTAGGTGTGCTTGCGGGTTATAGTTTTAAATTTAGACCAATAAATTTAGACCAAAAACTGATCTAACAGTCAACTTCCAATAGAAATGGTGAGGTTTGGCATGCCAAGATTGGTTGCGTTTTACTTTAGTTGTGTGGAATTCATGTCAGCATAGATAGGACAACATCAAATTTCATTAAATCACTTTATTTTATTATTTTATTTTATTTTCTCAAAATATCAGTCATCTACTTGAACTTTTTTCATATATAGGAAAAAGATATTTTGAAACATTATGCCATTTTCTTTTCTCTCTCCTCCTTAGTTTGTTCTTGCACTTTTGAAAATTGATTTCTTAAGTCAGTTATCTTATTATCAGTGGACCTAAAAGTAACTTAGAGGTGTGAGATGTTTGAGACGTTTACTTCAAATATATCACGTGTTGTGCTGACACAAACGTGCCATTCCAACACATCTATGCAAACTGTTATGAGTGTTTTTCAAACAATGTTCATTTTCATTGTTCACACATTTAAGTTTTGAGTGAGTTTGTGTGCTATTATATCCTTAAGTTAATTCTGTGTTCTTCCCATTCCTTTATTTCTGTGTAAATATTTGAACTTGTGTTCCAGTGCTGCTAAAAGAAAAAGAAAAATGAAAAAAGAGCTAATGCATATCTTAATTTCGGTTTCCATGTTGCTGCTATATCAGAATTATGTAACGTGTTTTCATGGTGGCTGCATTTCTGTTTTCTGTTTGCATTTACACTGTCAATTATTTTCACACATGAAGTGCCTTTGAGGTTACTCGCAGATATTTGCATGAACAGTCTCGCCTCATTTGTGCTTAATGTCATCTAACTTGACTGTTGTCTGACTTCTTCTTCTAGCTATTACTTTACTTTGTGATATGAAACGCCTTTTTTGTTTTCAAATAATGTTCCTGCCCACAGTCACAATACCTCACAGTACTTCAGTCAGAACTTTATAGAAGATTAGTAGGATTAAAAAGAGGCGTTGAAGCTCCTCAACTAGTTAGTTAACCTACAGGTTAAGCCTCCAGGTTTGTTCTTTTAGTAGCTTGTCAGATACACTCACCAAACAGCTATAACTGTATTGTCTTACCAGGTGGTAGATGTAAGACTGGGGCAATGCATCGTTTAGATACAAAATATTGTTTTTAATTTTGTTTTAATTATATTGAAGCAGCCACCCTTTGTTCCACCTAAACACCCAAAACTATCAGCAATACCCTCATTTTTGTTTTTGCCCTAGGACACGTACCTAATTTGGACCTATCGGACATTCAATTAAATAAATCTCAAATTGAAAAATAAAAACTGTTAAGTTTTTTTTTTCTTCAGGAACTGAATGACGCTCTTAATGTGAATTAGACCTAACGTTCTTTTGACACAGCTACGGTCTTAAGCAAGAGGCTTTACTCTTCAACTCAAAGTTAGTTATTCTCAAATGGGTTAGTTGGGTTAAACAGCTTATTGCTGACCTCTGGTGCTTAGAAGATGGGTTGGTTGCAGTGAGTTTGTAATTATATTATGTAATTATTTATATCGTATATTAAATGATGATTACATTTTAAAAAAAGTATTTTAAACAACATATGATTTATTTAATTTATGCAAATAAAACCAGTTGCACCTTTATGCCAATTTTAAGGGTCCATACATACAATTTTTTTTCGATCATCTCAGTCATCACGAAATGAATAAAAATTCACATCTACATGTCGGGGAAAGCTATTAACCATAATACTTAATATAATCTTCTTAGTTTAGGGATGTGTAGCCTACATGGTGCCTGTGTAATGGTACGTGAAAAGATCACATGAGAGACTTTTATTTTGAAACGCCATTCAACATCAATTTATTTGCAGCTCCGTTCACTTTGTTAATGTTCTTTAGCGTTTCTGCCTTCACACCACCTATTTTACCGCGTTCATGGAGGACTGATGCAGAGGAAGTATGTATCAAATCACGTTTTAAATGAATTTGTGTAGAGTTTAGAAGCTTTTTACCCCTAAAAACCAATCTATTCTTTCGTGTTTTATTAATTGTCGTGCGAGTTCTCCAGTGTAGAGGTTGCTATGCAAGTGTTTCTCAAGTGCACATTGCATGAAAGCCTCATATAACGTTAGTTTAACTGAACATTACAGTTGGCTAACATGGATTATAATACTAATAAGCTGACAAAGTGACAACTGAGTATGGTATAGTTTTATTCTCTTTAGACACAAAAGCTTTGCAGTCTTATTGGAGCCATTCGCATTCTTTGGAATCCTTTATGTGGCTGCTGATATTGTCTGCTTATACTTTCTGTTTTATTATGAAAGCGTATGTTTGGTAGAGGATAAAGTGCAGATAATGACACCATCAAAGGAAGGCATGACCTCCCTCATCGACAAGACCATAAAGCTGAGGAGAGAGGAACAGGCACGGCAGGTTGTCCTGGCATGGGCCGTGTTGAATATGTCTCTGGCTGGGATGATCTATACTGAGATGTGAGTTCAAGACATGCCCCTAATAATCCCTAATGTGATTGTAGTGTCTTCTGAACCACGGGTAACCAAGTCACCTTGTCTTTTAGGTCTGGGAAGCTTCTTAGCAGATACTACAACATAACCTACTGGCCCATCTGGTATATTGGTAAGTGTATAATAAGAGCTCAAAGCTTGTCAGTGATCTACTAGGTTGCTTTTCATCTGACTGGTTTTGTTGAACAGAGCTTGCCCTGGCTTCCCTGTTCAGTCTCAATGCGCTTTTTGACTTCTGGAAGTATTTCAAGTACACTATGGCCCCATCCACGATCACCGTCAGTCCAGGACAACATCAACTTCTTGGGCTCAAGGGCTCAGGTGAGTTAGTTCATCTGGAATGAAGTCTTTTGGGTAAAAACAATCATGCACAATGCTATTCCTCGAGGCAAAGACAATTTTGGCATACATTATTGTGTTATTTTACTCAAAAATGTGACGTATGGTTATAAAAGTAATCAATAGACTGATCAGTATGATGATTATTCCAATACTGGGTGAATATAGTCCAGGTGATGTTCACTGTTTCATAAAAGCATGAAACTTGGTACAATTGTACAGGTTAGGGCCCTAAACATTTTCAGAAATGGAGCCATCACAAAAACACCTCGTGGTTGCCATGGCGACCATTTTACCTTCCGCCATAACCAAATTATGTATTGTGTGTCATAACTCCTGAACCAAACATGATAACACAGAAAAGGTGATGTCTACCCCATGTTTTGATGGTCAAGGATTACAATGATACCATAAACATATAATGTGAGAAGGAAATCACAGCATTTACAAAATTCTATTTTATGGCTATTATTTTTTTCTTTCTTTGATACTTAACTAATATTTTCTTCAATAATACATTAAAAGATTGTTTTCAAGAATACTATCATATATTTCAGAGATATAAAAAAATCATCTCAGGTAAGTGTATTTCCTTACCTCTCAGGCAGAGTCAGGTAGGCGGTAGTGTGTTTCCAATACATTCTTGTTCTCTCTCAACAACGCTCTAACATCACACGCAGACGGCAACTCAATCAGGTGAACATTTGATGGTTAATTCAGTGACTTTATGAGAAGGATTACAGTGAAATCTCAGAAGATGCAGAATGAAATTTCAAACATATTTCATGTAAACTTAATTTACAATCACTCTCTGGGGCAGGGTTCTCTATTATGTTGTCCACAAGGGGGAAGCCAGAGTCCTGCATGCGGGCAGGTACACGCAGGTGAATCGCTGATATTTGGTGTAACGGGTGGAATAATAGTTATGTGTAGGGTGTGGTGCTGGTGCAGGCCGGACGTTGACAAGCACGGGTGGGTTGCGGGTCCAATAACCAAGACTATTTTGACCCGATCCAGTACACGCTGAGCAATGTAGCCAATCGCGCTGCCACTGATTGACAGCTGTAGTGATTATATTAAAGGTAGCGCTCTTTGCTTGCTTTCTGTGTTTAATCTGTTTACAATTTGAATAAAAGTTTTAATAAATGAATGAGTTTTGTCTACCTCATGTAGGAGATTTAATGCAGGTGTGGTTCGGGTCCCAGTTTTTATGTCAAATGGGTCGGCTATGGGATTAAATTAGTGTTGCTGTCAGATAATGTGTTTGGTGTTCTGTTAATTACTGCGATTGTGGGAAGTTTAATCTATTCACAATTTGAATAAAAGTTTTAATAAATGAGTTTTGTCTACCTCATGTAGGAGATTTAATGCAGGTGTGGTTCGGGTCCCAGTTTTTATGTCAAATGGGTCGGCTATGGGATTAAATTAGTGTTGCTGTCAGATAATGTGTTTGGTGTTCTGTTAATTACTGCGATTGTGGGAAGATCATTTCACCAGCCAGGAAAGGTGAACGAAAATGCCTCTCTGTGATGTTACCAACAATTTGAATAAAAGTTTTAATAAATGAATGAGTTTTGTCTACCTCATGTAGGAGATTTAATGCAGGTGTGGTTCGGGTCCCAGTTTTTATGTCAAATGGGTCGGCTATGGGATTAAATTAGTGTTGCTGTCAGATAATGTGTTTGGTGTTCAGTTAATTACTGCGATTGTGGGAAGATCATTTCACCAGCCAGGAAAAGTGAACAAAAATGCCTTTCTGTGATGTTACCACGAGGCATCGCTTACTTGCAGATCTCAGGCTTCTGGAAGGAATGTAGATTTGTAAGAGTGAGGAGGAAGTAGGAGGGTGCTGAGCCTGTGGCTGTTCTGTACGCAAACATCAATGTCTTGAACTTGATGCGAGCCGCAACCGGTAGCCAGTGCAGGGAGATAAAGAGAGGAGTGAAGTGGGCTCTTTTGGGCTTATGGAAGACCAGTCGTGCCGCTGCATTCTGAATCATTTGTCGAGGTTTGATTACCAATGACGGAAGTTCAGCCAGAAGAGCACTGCAATTGTCCAGCCTAGAAATGACAAGGGCCTGGGCAAAAAGATGTGCAGCATGCTCTGTTTGGAAGGGCCTGATCCTCCTGATGTTGCGCAATGCAAACCTGCATGATCGAGCTGTCTTTACAACATGGTCCTTGAAGGTCAGCTGGTCACCAGAGAATACTTTTTGATGAACCTAGCAGGATGATGAAATCATGCTGTAGAGTCGGAGTGGCAGGGAAAACGAGATACTCAGTCTTTGCCAGGTTGAGTTGCAGGTGATGTTCCTTCATCCATGCCGAGATGTCCATCAGGCAGCCTGAGATCCATGCAGGTACTATTGGATTGTCTGGTTGAAATTAATGATAGAGCTGTGTGTCATCAGCATAGCAATTTTAGGAGAAACCATATGCTTGTATAATGGGACCCAGTGATGTATTGTATATGGTGAAGAGGAGGGGTCCAAGAACTGATCCCTGCAGAAACCCTGTGACCAGTTGATGTGATCTGGATACCTCTCTTCCCCAGGAAACCCTGAAAGACCTACCTGTGAGATAAGATTCAAACCAGTGGAGTGCAGATCCTGTGATGGTAGACAGGAGAATCTGATGATTCACAGTGTCAAAAGTGGCAGATAGATCCAGCAGAAAAAGAACTGATGATTTGGAATCTGCTTTCGCAATCTGCAGGGCTATACTTACTGACAGTAAAGCAGTCTCAGTTGAATGGTCGTTGCTGAAACCTGATCGGTTAACATTCAGTTGGTCATTCTGTGAAAGAAGTAATGTAACTGTGTCTATAAAGGTGTGAACCAAATGGTCCAT
>NW_015549605.1:3882189-3894192 GCF_001515605.1 Sinocyclocheilus anshuiensis | reverse complement strand
AAGATTCAAACCAGTGGAGTGCAGATCCGGTGATGGTAGACAGGATAATCTGATGATTCACAGTGTCAAAAATGGCAGATAGATCCAGCAGAATAAGAACTGATGATTTGTAATCAGCTTTCACAATCTGCAGGACTATACTGACTGATAGTAAAACAGTCTCATTTGAATGGCTGCTGCTGAAGCCTGATTGGTTTAAGTTCAGTTGGTCATTCTGGGAAATAAATAATGTAACTGTGTCTATACAGGTGTGAACCAAATGGTCCATTCCATTAGAATGACAAAGGAACAGCATTTCTCAGGAACGTCTTGTAGATTGCAGGATCTCCAGCGGGAAGGTCCTAACAGTATTGTTTCTAGCCCTTTTGTCTTCAGGTATAAAATTATATCCCACAGACAGAAATTTGGGAGAAGCTAGGATTCATACAAGAGTTAAGATTGTTTGAAGGAAGACATGCTAGCATCGCTATTGAAGACCTGCTACACTACCATCTTCAATAAATTCTTCTCCCCACAAAACTTTTGGTCAAGCCTACTTAATGTTTTGCATTAGAGAAATCTAGTACATTGGTGAGCCACCCAAAAGACTGCTCAGAAAAAAAAGAGATGATACTACATGGATACTAAAGATGATGATACATGGGGCTTCTAACTTTTTAGGTTAGAAGGGGTAGTATGCACTGGCCTGTCTAGACAGATATTGTCTTGACAAGAAGTTAAAGTGGATCATAAAGTGTCAGTTGCTGTATTTACATCCAGAGATGAGAAATGGGTGGGTGAGGGAAGAGAGGATGACACTACAGAGGAAAGATGGAAGGGTGAAAGGGAGCGTAGGTTTTGCCTAAAAGTAACTAGTAGAGGAATTGGTGGCACACAGGTAGTAATATGTAGGTTAAATGTAATAAAGAAATGAGCAGAGATGTCTAGAGGTTTTTTCCAAATGTTGTCTGTGATACAATTGCATGTGTAAATTAAGGTATGATGTGTTAGAGCATGTGATGGTAAGCCATTTGAGATCGAATGAAGCTAGGAGTGGAAGTGGAAGTCTGCAGTGTAAGGCTTCTCCAGAAGGATTTCGAAGTCACCAAAGACCACAAGTGGACTGCTATCCACAGAGAATGAGGACAGCAGCCTATACAGCTTCTCTATAAAGGTGCCCAGTTGACCAGGAAGACGATAAATCATTACAATATGGAGTTTAACAGGAGCTGTTACCATAATAGCATGAAACTCAAAAGAATTTTTATTGTATAGGAAAGACTAGGTTGAGTATTTCCAATTAGAAATGAGAAGACCAGTACCCTTCCAACCTGACGGGGGTGTGAGAGAAAGGGAAGTTGTTAGAGAGAGCAGCAGGGGTCGCGGAGTCTTCTGGACGAATCCAGGTCTCAGTCAAGCCCAAGATACTAAGAGTACACTGAGAAGCAGTGGCCAGAATGAAGTTTGTTGACAGCTGACTGACAATTCCAGAGACCCACGGAAAATGGTGCAGCAGAAGAGGTGCAGATAGGACGTGGCTTAGCAAGATTGCGTTGCTGTCTGCGTGTGATGTTATAGCATTGTTGAGAGAGAACAAGAATGTATTGGAAACATACTACCGCCTACCCGACTCTGCCTGAGAGGTAAGGAAACATACACTTACTTGAGATTATTTTTTTTTTTATATCTCTGAAATGTATGACTGTATTCTTGAAAACAATCTTTTATTGTACTATTGAATAAAAAATTAATAGTCATAATATGGACTTTTAAATGGTAAATGCTGTGATACTGTAATGCTCAGACAGTTATTTCCTTCTTCACCTGAACAGTTTACGTTTTTGTATATGGTATCATTGTAATCCTTGACCATTAAAACATAGGGGTAGACATCACCTTTTCTGTTACCTTGTTTAGTTCAGGAGATATGACACAAAATACGTAATTAGGTTATGGCGGAAAGTAAAATGGTCGCCATGGTAACCACGAGGTGTTTTTGCGATGGCTCCATTTCTGAAAATGTTCAGGGCCCTAACCTGTACAATTGTACCAAGTTTCATGCTTTTATGAAAACGTGAACATATCACCTCAAATTTTGCACACATCACCTGGACTAATACAGGCTGCGAGTTTTAGGTGCCCTTCATTGGGCAGTACCGGTGCTTTACATTGGATTCATTGTACCAATGAACTTAAGTGACCCAATGAACTTTGGGTGATTTCCACAATATGATGGGTACAACACAAACAACTTTGATGTATGTCCAATGTGAACACTTCCAACCAATAGGAGAGAGTGAAATAAAAGTTGACGGACGGAGACTTAGATGCGGTGACTCATCTCGGCTTTGTTGCTTTGTACAATAAAGTCTTATTTTGACATCTGTAACATCTGGAATTTACTTCATTGAGAAGACCATTGCTTGCGCCACAACACATTTACACCGCCCTGTATCATAATTGCTGAATGAAATTCAATACTTGTTTCTTACTAATTTTGGGGTGCTGATTACAAAAATAGTAGCTGTTTTGCTTGAGCATGTCGCACTTTCACACAAAAAATGATACATTTAGTAGCACTTTTACTTTCAACAACCATAAACATTAACATAAATGTAATAATATAAAATGAGTATCATAAAATTAAGTTTATATACATGTACAGTATATATAAATATGTATATGTATGTATGTATATAAACTAATCAGGTTTGCTTTAAAAATATGCTGTGTTCACAGGGATTCAAGCCTCTCCACCTCAGAAACAAGAAAAGAAGGAAGCTCCAGTCTCATTGCAGTCGTCTCCCCTGCAGGGACAAAATGTTCTCAGTTTCAGCCCTGCGCGACCCTCAAGCGCCAGCCCCAAGTTTTCCCCCAGCTGTGTGTCTGGGTTCAGTCCACCTCTGAGCAGCCCTTCTTCAGCAGGAGGACCCTTCTCACCCTCCATGGCATTTGGCAAGGTTGAGTACTTTGAAATGCTGAAATGAAATTGTATTTTTGATATTTCATTCTGTTCACACACCCACTGCTTTTTACGTCTGCAGGTGTTGAACTATAGTCCATCTCCAAGTTCTTCTCCGTACCCAAGCAACCTCGGACCGGCAGAAGGCACCAGTCTCCGCGCTCGGTACCGCACATCCCCGTCAGTCTTTAATTCACCCGGAGGTAAGGAGGACTACATCGATGACCTGAAGACTTTGGAGAAGTTTTTACGTACAGAGGAGGAGAAAAGCCACCGCAGTCAATTGGGTAAGAGTCCTGCTTGGACATCAAGGTGTGAATCAAATTGTAGCTGTGCTAAGCAGAGGCCTATGACATTTTCTTTGCAATCTTTCCTTATTTAGGGAGTCCAGAGTCAACTTCTCCAAGACACAGTCCATCGTTCTGGAACTACAGTCGTTCAGTGGGAGATTACGCACAGAGCCTGAGGAAGTTTCAGTATCAGCCGGCCTGCCGTTCACAGGCACCATCTGCCCATAAAGACGACACGGAGCTGGGCTCTAAACAAGCTGCTGAAGAGGTGAGGATCAAATTAATAGCAAGATTTCAAATCATCTTTAGTAAAGAGAAAGAGAGATCAGTAACGAGATTTTCCAATTTATTCAGGTCTGGGCAAGAATCACAACGAGTCGTGTGGTGACGGATAGTATCGACAGCTGGACTGCAAAACTGAGAAATGTGAGTCCATTACTTGTTTTTTTTTGTGTGTATGTATTTAGATAATAATAAGAATAATACATTTTATTTTTATGTAGTTTAGTATTTACGTATTCTTTATTAAGTAATAATAGTAATAAAGTAAATAGTAAGTATTTATTACATAGTATTAATCTTTTTTTTTTTGCTTTAGTATTTAATTAATTGTTTATTCATTCTTAATTTACTCTTTATTATTAAATTAACAATAATAATTAAATTATTATTATTGTATTAAATTCGATTGTTATACATTGTTTATTTTATTATTATTTTATATTTATTAATTAATATTTTAATTTAGTATTAAATTATTTATTCTTTAACTATTTAATAATAAAAATATAGAATTAAATAATATGTATTTAATTATCATTATTAATGTTATTATTCATTTAATTTTTTTATTTAATTGAATATTTATTTTAAGACAATGTCGATCTCTTTCACTTTACTATTCCAGTGGATCAATGACACCATTCTAGTTCATGTGGTCAAAGAGATCGACTCAGTCAACAGTCAGCTCAGGAGGATGGGTTGCCCTGAGCTCCAGATCGGAGGTAATCATCTTTTCTGCCAAAGATATTTATTTAGATGTGAAAGTTTTCATTATGTCTCAATTCTGTTGCCCTTGTTTCATCAAGAGGCCAGCATCAGCAGTCTCAAACAAGCTGCTGTGGTCAAAGCTTCTGCAATCCCCACCCTCAATGCTATCGTACAGTATCTAGATGTCACACCAAACCAGGAGTACCTCATGGAAAGAATCAAGGGTGAGCAGAATACACAACTGGGATTAAGCATAATAAATATTTAGACTTACCATGGTCCTATTATATCATGAACAGAGATGATGCTACTGTGTGTTCGTTTGTATCTCTTGCAGAATTAGCCCACAGCGGCTGCATGAGCTCTTTCCGCTGGAATGGAGGAGGAGATCTCAAAAACCGGAAATGGGACACAGACCTTCCGACAGACTCTGCAGTGTGTTTGCAACATTTTGATGCCATACTACCAATGCATTGCAGTTTAGAGGAGATCATTACAAATATTATTGATGCATTGCATTTATGTTTGCTCTACACTTTATGACAAACACAGATCCTGATGCATGTGCTGTGTACATACCTGGACTCCCGGCTACCTCCACATCCTAAGTATCCCGACGGAAAAACCTTTACGTCCCAGCATTTTATACTGACACCAGATAAACCAGGTATACAGAGACAATGGGTTGCAATACCAGTGTTATTTTAGCATATTATAGTTTTTATTAAATGTTTTTTTTGTTGCGTGCTTTTGCAATTCTTATTAGTTTTTGTTGATTTTTAAATGTTTATGTAGTGTTTATTATTTTTTATTTTAGTTAAATCAAGCTAAACTAAATGAAAATGTGGAGTTTTACCTTGGCAACTACTTGAATGTGTATATTATTTTATTAATGTTTTAATTAACTATAACCTTTTTTTATACAGCCTGTTTAATCTATGACTCTGGCATTTTATGTGTGAATTTCTAACAGACGTGTCCAATGAGAACCTGTTTTGCATTCATCAAAGTAGCACAAACCCTCCTCATTATCAGCTCATCTACCAGGGCCACATCTACAGCTTGCCTAAGGTAAGGACATACTCTCCAACTATAATTACAGTGAAGTAACTTTTCTGTGACTCATGCTTAATTGTGTTTCCACAGGGCAGAAATAACTTGTTTCATACCATCCTGATGTTCCTCTACATTATCAAAACCAAGGAGTCTGGCATGCTGGGGTGAGTGTAGATTTATCATGTTATCTGTGATTTGGTTGGTTTTAACCTCTTGAGACCCAGCAAAACATTTTGGGAAAAAATTAGTATTTTTTCATGTCATTACATTGTTTGGAGCAGTAAAAAAAATGTAAAAATTATGTCATTCATAAGTTATGCTACGTCCTTGGTAGAGGACATCGCCTCTCAATTTGTTAAAAAAAATAAAAAGACATGAATGAACATGCATAGGCAAAAACAATTTTTTTTTTTTTTTAAATCACCAATACATTTTTAGTTTTCAGGATTTTTTTTTTTTTAACCAAACTTTGTATAAAGATAGTTCTCAACTATGTTATAACAGAATGATTTGATATACCATTTTCTCTGAAAAGCCTTGAATGTGCTCTGTACAGGACATCTAGACTTAAAACTGTGGCATGTATAGTCTCCGAGAAATTCACTAAAATAGAATGTCCTCATACGAGGATGCAGGGTCTCAGGAGGTTAAGGAATTTTGTTGCTAGAAGAGCTGTTTCTATTTTTGGTTTGTTCTTTGGATCTTGAAAGTATTTGTTATGTTGAAGTACAAAATAGATGAAACCTTTTCCCCCCATTTTTTGTACCAGGAGAGTGAATCTGGGTCTTTCAGGAGTGAATGTACTCTGGATCTTCGGGGACTGAGATGTCATGTTATCAGAGGAAAACACTGCACAAGCCTTGGGATGTGATAAAGACTTTTTTTTACCTTTACATTCTTATGATGCTGCATGTTTTTGAGATGCATTGTACTGTCGCATTACTTGCAACCTTAATGCAAATACAGACAAAGTCATTTTAGCTGAGGAAAATGTTTTAAATTTCAACACTGAGCGATTTATGACTTGAAACGGTGTCAAAATGGATCTTGTTCCACTGGTTTTTGTATACAATTTTTTTGTATTTATCATACAAGAAAAACAATGTAGTTATACATGAATGTAAATTCTTTATGGTTGGTTTGGATGGGTGGACACTGCAGGGGTTATGATTTTATTTTTATCAATTACGAAGCTGTTACTGGTAGTTTTTCTTCATGCTCTTGTAATGACATGCAACTATGAACAAGCATAAGTCATATTTACTTTTTAAACAATTTGGTGTAATAATGTTTACTTGCTCTCAGTGACGGGCTTTTCTTATTTCTCCTCACTGTTAATTTGACAACGTACAGAAGAGCTGGGATGACTGATGATCCCGATCTTGAATGCCAAATTACATATTCGACAAGAAATGTTAATGTTGTTTGTATTTTATACTGTGTCTGAAGTGAAACTTGAAATGGAATGAGCTTCCACTTTTGTCTTTGTTGGTTTTCAAATTAATAAATTCCCAGCATTGTTTTTTACTCAAAAGTCTTTAACTCTATTCCCAGTGTTAACCACTGGATGGTAGTGCTGCACACCAACAAATGGTTATAAACGGTAAGAATATACGTTTTATTTTTATATTTTATAAAAGCTTCTATAGCAGCTTCGCTGGAACTACAACTTAAATTTCCTAGAATGCTCATTTGAAATTGACTTATGTTTAAGCACAAGGTCTGAGAGAATATAAGAAATGCTTAAAAAATCTTTCATATTTTACAGTGGTTAAACTGAATAAAAGCATGGTAGGGGCCATGCTATTTCTTGAAGTACTTTGTAAATACGTATGGTAAGTAATCGGTACTATGGTATTACCATCTGTTGCGATTGCTGTACAGTATTTTTTGTGAAGTTATAGTTGACAGTTTTTTATTATAAAAAAAAACACATTTTTATACAAAAATAATAGAACGTAGTATTTGAAAGATGTCAGTTACATTTAAGAAGTTTTAATTAATGGGGAAAAAATATGTATATTATTAATACTACCGTTTGCTATTATTAACCATGCGTAACATGATACGAAATAGACGCTCTGGTAACGTGAACTTCATGTCCCATGGTGCTTTGCGCCGCGCGTCATCCCACCGTGCTTATCCGTTCGTGTGTCGGTTCTCTCTGTTGGAAAAAAAGCACTGTGCGGTTCGCAGCGATGTCAGTCCAGGCTGTGGCAACGAAAATGGCCGAGGTCGAGTTAAAAGACGTGGCCGGTAAAGGCGCTTCCCCCGCCATATCTCCGCTGACACCGAAGGCAGAGGAGAAGAAGAGTGAAAATAACTCGAGTTCGTCGTCAGCAGCAGCGGTGGAGCCGAGCCCGGTGACCACCGCTCCGAACCCCGTGAAGATGCCGCAGGCGTCCGCGATGAAGCGGCCGGATCCGCAGCAGAACGGCGGCGAGGCGTTTGTCAACTACGACGGCACCGTGGCCGAGGCACCGCGAATGAAAAAGGTAACGTGGACTGATTGTGGTGAGATCCGTGAAGTCTGTGACGGAGCTCGTTTTGAACCGTTCATCCGCTGTCGTGTGTCATTGTGCGGCGATGATTCCTGGCCTATCGAACCTTTACTAGCAGCGTACCAGCTGTAAATTCACGTCCGTTTTCCAGCAGCTGTCAGGGGATGATCGGTGACAGATCTACCGAGTGATTTCACGGGTATTTTGGTCGGATCACGTTGATTTCGAGCGCGTGAGTGATTGTTTCTAGTGATTGAAAGAGACCCGCAGTGCGCGTGTCGTGGCGCTGCATGCGTTTATCCGGGTCAAAACACACATTTCCAAAACATAACGTGCTTGAAATTGTAACACTTTTATAATAACTTTAAACATGAATTGATGCGCTCATTACGTAATGCTTTAGATAAGCAGTTGTATGTATTTAATTAATTCTAGATTTAAGCAAGACTTAGTGTTTGATATTGATTTTAATGTTAGTTGTTAAGTAACCCAAGTGTTTTTATTTTATTTTATTAAAGTGTTTTGTAGTCCAGTGTCAATGAACAATTTGTGATGTGATCGTCAAGATAAAAAGCTATGAGAAGCCTACAAAGATTGTGATCAGTTGTGATTTGATATTGCAGTGTTAAGATTGTTTTCATTCGTTTTGGTTGCAGTTTCTCTCTTATAGCATTATTAGCACAAGTCTATACTTCCTCTGCATGTAAGTATAAATATCTAGTTTTGCTTTTCACTTTCAAAGGGGAGAGAGGTTTTGTTTGAGTATATACAGGTCAGTTTTGTGGCATTTTAAGTTAATAGTATTGGAGTAAGGCTGGTGAAATGGTTGTGGCTGATTGTTTGGGTATTTTTCCAGTTCTGTTATCATTAGGTTGCTTTGTCTGTGTGTCCTGATTGACGATGTGGTAATTTGAAACCCTGCCATTTGACTTTCTGAAATAAATGTCATTTCTGTTCCCTATTCAAAAGCATTGCCAGATTTTATATGAGGAAACAGACTTTGTATCGCTTGATATAACTTGAGAAATGTCACTCTTCTATTATGTGTCAGTGTGGATAACACTCTGCCTGTGAAGACTGTGACACCTCTCTGTTGTGATCTTTGTGTAGCCGGGGCTAGATTAGGTACACAGTGTCTTAGGTTTGACATTTATCTGGTTGGACTGTTCCTTGGAAGGACTTAACACAGACTGTGTTCTCAGTGAATCTCTTATCAATAAAAGAATATCTGCATTATCTTATCTTAGCTGACACAACAAAGATTGTGTACAGTTCAAGGATAAAAGTTTTTATTATTATTGTTCTTGTTAACCAAGGATTTGATGCAGAATGAGCCATAACATGACATTTGGATATGGCCTTATATATTTATTCTTTGACAATCTTTTTTATTTCAAGCACTAGTGCATATTTTGGTCTTGGAAAAAAAATGATATAAAATAATTTTCTTATTATTACTATTTGAATTTTTTAATCCACATGGATATATATGTATTTTTTTATTTTAGTTCTTTTAGTTCTGTTTTTTCTGTTTTCATTAAGAAGTAATATATATATATATATATTAGGGGCGTAACGGTACACAAATATGACAGTTCGGTACGTACCTCGGTTTTAACGTCATGGTTCGGTATGATTTCGGTACAGCAGGGAGGAAAACTAAACTTTTTTTTTGTTTTTTTTTTGTTTAAATAGTTTACTGAACAAGTTGCTCTTTCTTTAAATACATTCAGTTATAGTTAAAATTTTCTTAGTGATAAAAATCTACCTCAGCTTATGCTTAAAACTATAGGGAGCCCTTTTACATTATAAGGTTACAATTAGGCCTAACAACTTAACCCAAACTTAAATTAAATTGCTATTTATTTTTAAATAGATGATCAACACTAAACTTAAAAAAAAATATATATATAGTATGCAAACATGTAAATTGCACATAATGCAGTTTTTAAATTAACTTATAAATAATACAATTTCTAAGCTATTGGTTAAAATATATTCAATTACACAATGGCATGTTTCATAACAGATTAATTTAAACATACTGTACATTAAGTAATTAAGACTAACAGGTTTAGTAAAATATAATGAGTATATGGTGTAATATTTCGCAAAAAGCTCTTCTCTAGACTTCTTTTCTCTAGTGAACTAACGAGCTGTGGACACTGATGACTTGCTGAGGTAAATTAAATGCTACGTGACATTTTATTTCCACGCTGTATTGTTGATGTCTTTCCGCGGTTGAAACACTGATTGAGCAATTACATGAGGCATGAGATGTTCAGTCATGTTTATTCGCGTTAAAACTAGTAGTACAGAGGAAGGAATGACCGCGTTCACTCGCGCTCCGCTCTGCACAAATCTGCGGGGCGTCACGGCTCAGACACGGGAACCGGAGCTGATCGCGGCTGCTCTAGTCAGTGCTTGTGTTGGGATTATACCAGCACGTTTCTGAACCGTCCCAGGAGCGGCTCTCCAAGGCGTTCGATCTGCGATCTGTCATGCCACATAAAAGACGGTCAAAACGCCATTTATTATTTGAATTTCCTGAGAAAAAAAAACAAACTGTATTGGTGCGGTGCACATGCGTACCGAACCGAAAGACCCGTACCGAAACGGTTCGGTACGAATACGTGTACCGTTACACCCCTAATAAATATATATATATATATAATTAATGCATAGCCTACAAGTGCATAGGTTATTTTAGTGTTCTTGAGATACTAATATAGTTTTTATTCTTTTTTTTTTTATTTTAATTTATTTAAAAATTTTGTTTGAATTTTAGTTAAACATTTAACAATTTTGTTTTTATTAGTTTTTGTTTTAAATATGTCGATTAATTTTTATTTCAGTTTTAGTTATCAGAAGTGCTTTCTTGGCAGCTTGCTATAATAATATAAGTGTTTTTATATACATTTTATTTCAAGTGACAACAATTGTTTTATGGTCTTAGTTTATTTCACAATATTAACTCTGCTTCTGTGTGAACTATATCTGCTGAATATCAACAGGCTACGTTCTTTGCTGTCAAACTCTGGCCCTTTTCTGTGGACAGTGACAGATGATGAACCATAGTGGGTTTGGTGACGTCCCAGAAATCCTTTTAGCACAGACACTCTTTTATACCTATCCTGAAGGTGCTGGTGCGATTCTTTCAATGCACTATGACTTTATTTGAGATCGACCGATATATCGGTTTACCGATATTTCCCCCGATATTTAAGCAGTTTACAATAATCGGATATCGGTTTTGTAATATCGGATTCACCTATAAACGCCGCCATCTTGTGGATGTTTTGAGAATTGCGCGCAGGATCACCATTGCAGCACGTCTGAGGGGAGACGAGACAACAACAATGGCGTGCACGGGTACTTGATTTACTGTAGTTAGTAAACTTTATTTAACATAACATGGCCATTAATGCACAAATTAGATGTATTACATAAATGCCTGATATGCAGTTTATGCAGCTTGGCTCGAAGAAATAGAGATGAACTCACGGAGTAACGTAAGATAATCCGTCAAGTCCTGTCCCAATAAAGACGTAACTTTGCGTGAATTAAATAATATGCAGCCATGAATGGTCGCATGTTGGAAATAAAAGTGCTGAATTTAATTCGCTCTCTGTTGTCTATGCTGCACATCATCTCATGAAGTCGGAGTCACGTAGGCTAAGATAATCGGTCAAGTCCTCTCCCAATAAAGACGTAACTTTGCATGAATTAAATAATACAGCCATGAATGAGCGCATACAGCCGCTCATTTATTGAAAACTCAATTTAATTCTCTGATCTATATAGGGCTGGGTATCGTTCAAAAATGTTCGATACCGATACCTTGACTTCGATACCGGTTCCTGAACGATACTTTTTTCGATACCAATTTTATGAAATAAATTTTATCAAGATTACATTATCTAAAAAAAAAAACCTTTGGTTTTATTTTTCAGCTTGATGTTTATACAATCTCAAAGACTCATCCCCTGAGCCACTGCACAAAGGAACAAAGTGTAACCAACACAATAAATCAGTGCAAATAGTTTTAATAAAGCTCAAATAGTCTTCAGTTTACACATCTGTTAGGCATTTACACAAGTGCGTGTTCGTTTTAAAACGCAGCTCAGACAGAATCATGATTTCTATTTATTTTCCACTGATTTACTGATGAGCATTAGCAGCTTCCAGCGCTGTCTGCCTGTGTTCTCTCTTCCATGATCGCTGC
>NW_015549605.1:3804261-3882166 GCF_001515605.1 Sinocyclocheilus anshuiensis | reverse complement strand
CTTTATTGGCTCACTGACGGTGATGAGATTAACCCCTTAGGTATCGAAATTTGGTACCGAATGACGAGACGTTTTTCGATACTCGATGGTATCGAGGCAATTCGGTCGGTGCCTAAAAAGTATGGAACTCGATACCCAGCCCTAGATCTATAAGACAAAACCATTATTAGTAATTCTGATATAACGTGCCAGTTGAGGAATGCAATAAAATACGATGTTTTGTTTGTTATATTTCAATATTCCAGAGAATATTATTCAGTGAATTAACATTGTCCAGTGAATTATTCTTCACTCTTTAGCCTATTAAACAGCTTATAAACCTACTAAAACTGTAGTTTAAAATGAAGATGATATGACTCCTTTCCATTATTTATTTTCTCCATTTTGAAAACATTAGACCTTCTACATTTATTTTGCTTATTGTTAATATTAGTGTTGCTGCTGATGCTTTAAATAAAATGTTTTTTTTTATTGTTGTAATATGAAGATTAAATTGAACATGAAAGACAACTTTTTTTAAGATGACTGAAAGGAGGGAAAAACCAAAGTGAAGTATGGACTTAATTCACTCAGTCATTTATTTACTTTATAACAGTAAGTAAATATCGGTTCTGCATATCGGTTATCGGGCACATAAACATGCAAATAATTGGTATCGGTATCGGTTATAAAAAATCAATATCGGTCGATCACTAGACTTTATCTGCCCCGTTTCTAAGAAAAACTCACGTCTTTTTAGCCACCCATAAAGCATGCTTACTGTTCCTCTGTAAAAGTGTTACATCACGCCACTGTTGCTTCTGTAAAGCGGCCGAGAGGAGGGGAGGGCTGTGATATGTCCCACAGCGGGATCTCAGATCCGGGCCTGTCCATGTCATCACGTCTCGTAGGTGCAAACAGCCTGTAGTTTGACTAAGGATTGCTGTGACCTCAGTGAACATTCACACCACTGGATTTGAGGGTGTAGAGGGGGGAAGCGTGCTGCTGATAGACGTGTTCACACTGCTGTTTGGCACCAGGCATGAGCTTTGTGCATACCTTGCACTGTTGTGACGTTACGTCACTAAGCTTTGGTTCCCAGGATGCTTAGACCTAACAGGCTTATGATGTGATGCAGATAATATGGGGGAAGCCCTGTGTTAGGGGTTTGTGATAATATTCAGAATAAGATAAGAAAAAGTTGTTTTTAGAGTGATATAAATGTAGGCAATTTCCCAGTTGACCTGTGCTTTTCTCAGAAAGTAGGCCTCATGTTTATCATATATAGTCTAGTGGTCAGGATGGGGCTTGTGGCGAGCAGCTGCTATTAGTTTCTACAGCTAAAAAGTAACAACTGTATACGCAGGTTTGTTATTTTTAACTAAAATAAATAAATAAATTAAAAGTGCTAAATGTATTAAAACTAAAATAAAAATAAAAAATAAAAACTAATACAAATAGCAAAAACACATAACAAAATTACTAAAATTAAAGTGAAAATTGAAAACAAATATAAAAAACTAATTTAAAATATTTGTTAATATTATAATAGTATATAAATAATAACAAGTTATATTTTATATTTTGTAACAGCAAGTTATATATAATAACTACAAGTCGTGTAGACAGGGTGAGTCAATTACGTTCACTTTAAAAGTGGAAATATATTAGAAACCCTGCCTTGGCAGCTAACTAAAATAAAGTTATCAAGTTAGTATCAATATTAAGTATCAAACTTATTAAAATTGAAACACACAAATTGAAGCACATAATTACTCAAAATGTAAACTGAAAGTATGAAAATAATAAAGGCAAATTTAAAATAATTTATAAATATTATAATAGTATAATACTAACACTGGCAGTCAGTTGTGGAGTTTGAAGTACTACACTTACTAAAACTAAAATGAAATAAAACAATTTAAAGCTATAGAAAAAAATGAACAATAACAACAAAATTGCGTAAATCAACAGATGAATGTCAGATCAACAGCCACCATTTAAACAAACTTTTTGACCTGTTGCCATGTTTTCTCCATTTCTCTTTCGGGAATGCTTAGAAATTTTCGCTTTGAAATCAGGGTCAAGGAGACATACTGCGGTACATACTGTGATTTTATTCGTGTCTCCATTCCAGTTTGCTCTGTACCAAGTTCCTTGTTGCTCACATGACATCTGCTGAGATTTCAGCGAGCAGTTGACAGGAAAATAGAAAAAAGTTTGGAGACTTTGATTAATGGTGGAATGGAAGCAGAGAGACCTATACGTTGAACCTGCCTGTGTTTATCTGCACTTGTAGGGGGTTCATGTGTGAATGATAGCATAGGCTACCTCTGGGAATGTCGTATTCTGTTCATGCCACTTATTGTCTTAAGAGCTTAAGAAAGAGGACCACACACGTGTGATTAAACAGAACTCAGCTCTCAGGTAAGTGGTGGTCATGGAGACTGAAGCGTTGAGGGGGTGATGCATTGAGCTGAACTGCATGTTTTGTACTGAAGCAGTTTACTGATAACCGTGCACTCACCGAATCATCTTCTCTTCCTCTCAAACACTCATCCATGACTCGGTGTCCTTGGCAGCAACCCTAATGGTGCACTTCAACACTTTAAAGGGCACAGCTGAGATTTCTCTGTCCCTCAGGCAGCCGTAACCACACCGCAGCAGGACTCGTTCACCTGAAATCACCCAGAGTCTTCTCGAGTGCCTTAATGACTCGGTGTACTGCAGAGGCAACGGTGAGAGCGAGCCAGCCAAACAAACACAAATGTGCCAGCTTGATGCTGCTTCTGTCAAGAGAATGTGCAACAGACCTCTTTATCCAGCTCTATTACCTAGAACCCTATGAAATCTGTTTTATTTTTTCCTGAATTCCATTAAAAAAAATTTTCATTCATTTTTAATGGTTAGATTAGATTTGAGTATTCAAAAAGCATGTCTAATTAATTGAAATAATGAAATGTATACAGTTTCACGATTTATTAAACATATTAAAAAAAAAATCTATTTTGTGGCCCTATGAAATCAGTTTTATTTTTTCCTGAATTCCATTTTAATATTTTCCCAAATTGCAATTAAATTTTTCTGGATTCTGTTTTTTTTTCTTTCCATTTGAATTTTTCTGGGTTCCATTTTAACGGTTAGATTAGAATTCAGTAGTCAAAAAACATGTCTAATTAATTGAAACTATGACATTTATACTTTTGCAATTTATTAACCATTTAACAAAAAATACATTTTTAGGGCCCTAAGAAAAAAGTAGTATTTTTTTCCCATAATTTTAAATTTAAATTTCTTTTGTTTTCCCCTTTTGTTTTTTTTTTTCTGAAATTCTGTTGTCTTTTAACTTTTTTTTAATGATGGTTTATGATTTAATACACATTTTTATCAAAAATAGTGGTAATCAAATGAAGGTGGAAAATATTAATTTAATTAATCAGTTAAAATGTAATTAAATGAAAATGTAACAGTTGCCTTTTTGGCAAAGTGCTGCAGAACAGAGGTTTACTGTTAAAACTAAAATGTGGAATAAAAGCTGTGTGATATTTCTTACATTTACATTTTAATAAGAATTTATTATTATTTTGAAAAGTACATTTCACTGTACAATAGTAATGTATTTGTCACAGTTTCTTAAGATCAACTTAAAATCAAGATCTTTTATTCTGGTCAGGTTTTCATTGAGACCTTTGGGTTTCAAATTTGCCAAATTCCATGACATTCTGGGTTATACTGTCAATTCCATTTTTATGACTTTTTCCGCATTGGAAATCGTAGGGCCCTGTTTACCTTCTCTGACTCTCTCCTGTTCTTTTTTGGGCTTAAAAGCATTTTTGTTTTACTCTCTCAGAGTGTGCTTTTGGAAATGTGCTGCCTTATGTTGCTTCCATTTCCCAGCAAACCTGCGCAAGCGATAGCAGTTTCCGTACCGTGGCTTGATAAGCCGGATTGGATCTCTGACTTGCTTGTGGTGCTTTTTCACAAGTAAGCTTTGTAATAGCTGTGCTAGAAGAGTCAAAGTAGGCATCACGAAGGCAAATCTGTTGGAGGCTGTGTAGCGAATCAGCTCATGGGGAAATATGAATAATTAATCATAACTAGTTATAATTAATTATAAATATTTGTTGCATCTCAGCCAAATATTGTCCTATCCTAACAAACCATACATCAATGGAAAGCTCATTTATTTCGAAAAATTGACACTTAAGACTGGTTTTGTGCTCCAGGGTCACATGTATAAAAAAAAAGTACCGATAAGAATACCATTAAAGTACTGGATCGATAAGCAGTATCAGTAAGAGTAGTAATACCGTTAAATCCTTAACGATACCCATCCCTAATGGCAAAGTGTAGTGTTCTTAATTGCATATTTGGTTGAGTAAAATCTCTATTTGCAGCAGTCTGTCCACACAAACCTACAATTTCAGCATACCTTAGACTTACTTTGTAGTTGGGTACGTATTCCTAAATTGCAGTCCATCGTTTTTCTTTCTGACCACAACCACCTCTGCAGATCAAAGAAGTGGAGCATAGTTACTGTATTTGATGCCTCTGATCTGGTGCAGGGTTGAAAATACTTCAGTGTTGCTGTGGCTTGTTACTCCTCTTTAAGGATGTCACACTTTTGGTACCAAACATTGATCGGACAGCTCAGGACAGAGTGTTCATGCTTTCAGAGCGTTTGGCTTCATTGACTTCAATCGGCCAATGACCCAGAACATTACTTCTGAGCTAAATTTGTGGGCCGATTGATTAGTTGATTGTTCATTTGCTCAGGAAGAACATCACTGGTCGTGATGTCATCCTTTATTCTGGACCCTCCCTATTCCCAGGAAATGTGTCAGCAGTGCAGTGCATCATGGGAAAAACTGCAATGAAATTTTCTTGGCTTTCTGACTCAGCGTACAGGTAACAAGCTTAATGCTGCAAATGCTAAACCATGACATTTGGTTCTCCTCTTGCCAGTCATTGGGCCTCATTCATGAAACATTCGTAAATATAGGAGTAAATTCTTAGTAATTGGTGCTTAAAACGGACCTTCTCGAAAACTCTCCTCTGGATTCCAATCATTTGTAAATCGGGCGCTCATGCATGCTCATTCACAATTAGCATAATCCCCACCAATGAATTACAGCTACGCAAATTGCGTGTCCAGGAACGCAGTGGAATATTCTGGTCTACTTTCTCAGGTTTGGCTCCAGTATATTGCATAAATGCAAAAAACACTAATAGGCCGTATGCCTAACAGTAAATATTCAATTAACGTGTGTCCACCAAAGTGTTTTTAGCCAGCTGAAAAAATGTCAGGCGCTCTTCTTAAAACAACCAGCTGGTAGTGTTTGAGAACGCTTTGGCGGCACAGAGTTTTTCTAGCTGAGACACTTTGATTGCTATAATTTGGAATTTCCACGGCAGTAACGTATTACTACTAGTATCTCATTTTGAAGAATATTACTGAATATAAAAATGCAGTAACCAGCAATATTAACTTTATTAATATTGTTGTTCAGTTGTTGTACAAGTAGGATGATTGGTCGGTGTAGTATTTGTCCTGCCCCTCCTCCATTGATTGGACAGCTGGGTAAATAGTGACAGTGACAAGCGCTGCGTTTTACCCAAAGCTAAACAGTTATCATCTCTCAGCTACAAAGAAAAATAAATAAATAAAAAAAATGGAGCAAACGAACTTGTAAAATATTATGATGGCAGTGCATCAAGTTATCATTTTGCCAAAAAGAACACAGAATGTTTTACGCAGCATTTACACGTGGTAGGGAGCAGGTGTACATTTCTTTCGTACCAACTAACATTTTGAATACGAACACTTTCATGAATCCGAAAATTTACGTCAGAACAGCTGTATGTACGATTTACACAAAAATTCGTTCTGCTCGTGTTTCATGAATGAGGCCCATTGCATCAAGCCCATATTTTTCTGCATCAAATGCAGTTAGCCAAAGACTGTAATTGTTGCATGTACTGCTCATATGCCAGAGTCGATAAATCAGTGCATCAGGACATTGCTTTCCTAGTGTTTCTGCTTCAGGGTCTTGCTGCACTTTCACGCTCATCTTGTGGCCCAGAGTCTCCATTGGCCGACATAAAACTGAATGAGGTTTCTTCCTCTTCTGCTTCACTGCAGGTTGGATGCGCTCTTCCTCTTCTTAGAGAATGAGATTAGATAATGCAACGGATGGATCGGAATGAAATGCATGCTTGCGTAAACAGTGACGAAATTATTAAGCACCTCTGTTATGTACATCTCATAACACTTATTTTTGATGTTGCTATATTTGACTTGAGAGAGGAGTTGAGGCCTTCTTAGGGTCGTCTTGTTCTCTTTGAAGTCAGTCTCGCTGGCCTCTTATGAATTAGGAATCAGTAACTGGCTTGAGTAATAAGATCCTTCTCATTTTCTTCTCTCTCTCTCACGTCTAAATCCTGAACTGCAATTTGTTCCTTATGTAGAGCAACAGGAATGATTGAGCGTCAGACACATTGATGATTCTAAAAAGGCCGCAGCCATCTGCTCTCAAGCCAAAATTAGCGAGGCTGAGGCCCTGATACACTGAGAGCTTTGAGCTTTAGCTGAAAATATTTAATAGCTGTAATATTGGCTACAAGTCACTATTAAACTACAATTGTTATTTTTTTCATCTTAAAGGGGTCATAAAGAACATTATTTTGTGTATTTGGCGTAATGAAATGTGTTTATGCAGTTTAAGGTTAAAAAAACACATTATTTTCCACATACTGTACATTATTGTTTCTCCTCTATGCCCCGCCTTTCTGAAACGCGTCGATTTTTACAAAGCTCATCGGTCTGAAAAGCAAGGTGTGCTGTGATTGGCCAGCTATCCAGTGCGTTATGATTGGCCGAATACCTCAAGCGTGTGACGGAAATGTTACGGCCCTACCATATTGTGATGATGCCCTGTCAGGCCGGAGCGATGATTCAAAAACATGAAAACCCATTATAAACGAGGCATTCGTTGCATCTAGTGGGGACATCATTATGGATTATAATGACTTCTACTGTCTTTTTATGCGTTGGTTGCATCGCGCCACGTAAACATAAAACCATGTCTGCATTTGTGATCGGAGAAATTACAAACAACAAGCACTACAAGAATAAAACTACAGCGAGAATAAAAGTTACGCCTTCTTTCTTTGCGTGAACATTTGGGCGGCGTTATGCAAATCTTCCCACATCGTGACATAGATATGTCGGGGTGTGTTAGAACGAGCCGTTTTAGCACCAAGAGCTTGTAACACTCCAAAGAGAAAGGAAAAATTGAAATCGCATCACATGACCCCTTTAAAATGACCAGTTAATGTGATTTAAAATGGTCCCTAAATGTATCCTGATTATAAGTTTAGACTTAAAAAGACCTTGTACATTCCCTTTTCGCACATTTTTATTTCCGTTATCGTGTTTTATGCCTTATATCACAATAGTGATAGCATAGATTCAATAAACCATTTTAGTTCATTATAATATTGCAAGATCATGCATGGCAAGTAAGTCTTGGAACATTGTTTTTCCTGCACCTGCTGTAGTTAATGATGTACTCGATTTAGGATAAGTTTAACAGGATAAGTGGAATACCTAACAAGCTCAGAGGGGATTCGTACATCTGTTTGTGTCCACCAAACTCAAACTGTTTCCCGTTCCCGGTCGGAGTGAAGTCAAATGGGTGGCGTTTGCTGATGGTAGTCTAGGGGACCTTTATTTATTGTATTCATGGTTGTTGTTGAAGACAGGAGACAAGCAGATGTTATCTCATCAGTAAATTGCTTGTTTCTTTGTCTTGGTCTTTCTCAATGCATAACAGATTACAATAGGAGAACGGTGTGTGTATAGTTAAATATCGTGTTATACATTCTGTGTTTGGCCAGCAAGGCTATACTTCTGCAATAATATCAGATTCAGGGAGAACAGATAATGTGTGCCACTGAGAAAACCCAAACATACATTGTTACAAGGAGGGCTATAATGACTGGAGACAGTTAGCGTTCCCATTCATTTCAATGGCTGGTGCACAACTGGAAATATTTGATTTGAAATCTGCCATTTTTGCTATTGGCATCAGATAACTTTTATACTTATATCTATATATATATACTTATATATATATATATATACTATACTATAGCAAAATAAGCTTTAAAAATATTTTTTCAGAATACATGCTAATTTTGAACGGCTGTCATTGGAGTAACATGTTTTATCCAGATTGTGGTGTTTAGAATGACCAGCAGGGGCTGAATTACTGGCCAGGCCTTGACCTCTTGGCATGAGTTTAGACATCCAGGCTGATTTTCAATGCAGTAAATAACATCTACTCACCTTTATTAGATTTGTTTAGGTTTAGATTTCTGCTACAGATAAATGTGAATTCAAGACTGGCAAATGATCTGGATGTAACAACTACTTGCTAAATAACTATTTTTAGTCTTTGAGATCTGCTCTACCGCTGTCCTTGCCTCTAGAGCCCACAACAGTGAAATTTATTCTCATTTTAGAATACTATGTGGGGTGATTTTCTTCTTTCCCCTCATCTCTTCAGAATAAGAACACTGTGAAAGAACATGCTGGCAATCTGCGTTAAACCCAAATACGAAGAGAACGGAGAGAACATCGCACTCACTCTCTCTCTCTCTCTCTCTCTCTCTCTCTCTCTGTTTGTGCTTAGTCAGAAGAACACCATCTGGCACATAAATAGAATCCTTTTATCCAAGGACCTCTAGACAATGATTGCCGCTCGTCACTGCCCGTGGAACAGGGAAATTTCCAGAGTGGGCTTGCAGGAACAGGTTCATACTGGTGGAAGAGCACTCAGAGAGAGCGACTGCTTCAATTAAAGTCCAAAGTACTGTGTCTGAATACAAGCCCTTCAACTGGCCAGCCTGTGCTTTTAATATGGTTTCCTTTCATGATCTACATTGGTGTTCCAGTAGAACCTGTTATTGCAGTCTAATTTCCACATTAATTTGTAATACCAAAGCTAATTGGTCATAAGGGTTAACTAGTCCTCCAACATCCATGAGAATATAGGCCTAGATATGCCGAGGTTATCGATTATCATATTACATATTATTCATATCAACAAATTAAATATGTAATTTACTACAGGAGAAAAGTTTGGAATTATTAACATTTTTAGACAAGTCTCTTATGCTCACCAAGGCTGCATTTATTTGATCAAAAATAGAGTCATGACATTTTAAAATAACATATATGTTTTATTCCTTTTGATGGCAAAGCTGAATTTTCAGCATCATTATGCCAGTCTTCAGTGTCACATGATCCTTCAGAAATTCTAATATGCTGATTTGGGTGTTTTTTTTATACATTATATCTCAGTTTCCATATTTAACTTTACATAACTGGTAATGGTTAAATTACATTGTTGAATGTAATCTTCAGCAAATATAAGTTTTTCAAACAATACATTATAATTATAATTGTATAATCGTGATGCCTAAATTCACTTGTAGCATTTTAAAACCATTTTTCAGTCTTTTATTTTCAATGTATTTAGACAAAATTGCGTCATTGTTACAGATATTGACCATGTTTTAATATTGTTTCAAATTTTAATATCCATGCATCTCTAGTTCCTTCACCATTCCTCGTTCCAAAAGTTAAATATTTTGAAGCAATTGAGAATCTGTTCTGTTTTAAAAATCTGTTTTGGCCCCCATGTTTTTATTACCCTAGCGTGTCTGTGAGGGTGTTCACTGCAGCCGCATTTTTTTTTTTTTTTGCAGTTACAGTTACAACCACAACTTTCACTGTGTGTTTAAGAACATCGTCTATAGCAGAGGGCATGAGAACAACACATCTTGTTGGCTGATATTGACATTTCTGCATTTCTTTCTTTTTTTTTTGCTCCTCTAGTACCGCTGAAGCCTCCCGAGGTGCTTGTCTCAGAAAGCTTTTGTTAATAGCAGGACATGGTATCGAATGGCTCCTCCAGAAAGAATCTGAATTGGCCATGGGGTAGCTGACCGCCCCCTAACCCTTTGCAGCTGAGCTCTCTGCGTAGGAGGATTGCTTTTATACCTTCACAGAACAAGTGCAGAGTAGGAAGACATTTATTAAATGGAATGAACTCTTGTTCATGCTTTTGATATGATGAAATCATGGTGGTTTTGTGTATTATTCATGAACTTTAAGGAGGCAGAGAGCAAGAAAACTACTTTACGATGAGTTAGACTACTGTACTACTCTCTGTAAATTTCCATTAAAATCCTTTAGACTGACTTGTGTTTACTGATACTGGCAAAGTCCGAACAGACCCTTCAACTACGGCTAACCTCTGTTCTTCAGAGCGGAAAAATCCACATCAAAGTTCAGATGCTTTGCACTGCTTGAGTGCTTTTCAACACTTCATTGTAGGAAAGGTCAAACTCCTTGCCAAGCCCAGTGATATATTGGACTTGTAGGAATACAATATTATTTTGTGGCTGAAGGATACGAAGAAAAAAGGAAGGGCTGAATTTCAAGAAATGGTAATCAAATCTGTCAGGTACGTTACGTGTTGGATGCCGAACATGTCCCACAATGTGATCCGTCATCCGAGCAGGAAGCAAATTACCTGTCACACCTTCCAGTGTTCTTTGCCACACGGTTGCTAGTGTTGGAGCGGCCATTTGAATTATGGATATTCTCCGTATACCTTCTGTTAAGCCTATGCGTTAAATTAAAACGTTAGGTGGAAGAAGATTCCCAAGAGCCCATACTTTGACTTTAGCCTGAAGCTAATTTGTCTGATTTACTATCCGAGTGAATGGGCGTCACAAAAGCTCTTTCTCCGGTTAAGTGCCCTGAGATGATCCTCGGTGTCTGTGGCACCAGGCTCTCTCATTTCTGGTGCCGTCATTAGTCAAAGCGGGCAGCCGTGTTGTATCACATTACCCACGCTACCCGTCATACCCCAAACCCTGTCTGTTTGTGTCTGACTGTAAAGTGTAGTTGCTATGGGAGTCACTTTATGGCTTGTAAAGCTTGTGAAAATGCCAGGATGAAAACAGTCTATGAAGTCATAAACTGCCCTACAGTAAGAAAGCAGAGCTGCAGATCCGTGTGTCACAGCAAAAGTATTAGGCTCTTAACAATTGAAGCATATGCAAAAGATCAGTTGCTTTAAGTTACTAAGATCTTTGTTTTTTATGATGCAGTGGTGCATGACGGCAGCAAATATTAGTTTAGTTAAGTTTTTATCTAAGGCTGAGCGATTTATCTCTTATTTTTAATATTTAGTATATCTATATATTACTGGTCACTGTTGATCAGTCAACTAGAATTCTGAGAAAAAAGTTAAAATTGCGAGATATAAATTCAGAATTCTCTGAGAAAAAAGTCTGAATTGTGACTTTTGTTTGTAGTTGAATTGTTTGTAGCCACAATTGCAAGATATAAACTTGCACTTAAGAGTTTGTTACTTGCAATTTCATTCTGACACAAAGTCAGAATTGTGAGATTAAAAACTCAATTACATTTTTTTTTTTATTCCATGATATAGAAATAATCTTAATGCACTATAGTATATAGTATATTATAAAATGAACATAAATGTATAATTATTTTGATGATATAAATTTCAGCAACACACTTTTATATTATTACATTAATGCATTTGGCAGACTCTTAGTTAAAAGTGATTTACATTGCGTTCGGGTACACATCTTTCAGTACAGTTTTTCAGCCTGTAAAACTCTGTTATAATGAGTTCTGTGCTATACAGGACTTGTGAATCTCTTTACGCACATCTTTCCACAGAGAACACATTTAATGATTCTCCAGAGATGTTCAGGGCCTCAGGCTGACGTTGCTGCTGCCCTGTAATGGAAAGCACAGGGGGTGAGGAAAAAAAATCATGTTTTCCTCAGGAGAGCTATAACTCGTTTCTCCTTTCTGCAGAAAAATGTTCGATTTTTGACACTCAAATGACTCCATTACTGTTGTGTGCTCAGATTTGAAGAATGTCTACAAGGTGGCTACAAGTATGTTACATTTTTCTGCTGTTTGGCCTACAGTTTTTGTAGGGTTCTGTCATTTGTCGTCTGGAGGAAATGTTTTTATCTTATTTTGCACAGTTATTCTCCACTTCTCCTCTTCTGTTGGCATGCATTCCTGCAAAGAACAAGCCCATCTATACATTGGTTCTGACATCCCTGGTGATAAATGTCCTTGTTCTGTACTGTGATTGTGTAAGATTATGTGCGCATGTGCAACCTTTTGTCCTGGAGTAAATTCCAGACTATCATATCTCATGCAATATCCATTACAAGTGTCCTTTTTTATTGTCTCAGAGCTCAGCGTGATGAGGAGCTTTTTCAACCGTTGTTTGCAGCTCTACCCTGCAGAGAGTTCTGTGTTTCACGCTAACTGCACTTATTAATGAAGGCCTAAACTCAAGTCTCGTCTCATTGCAAAATGCTGCTTTTGAATGCCCTTCTGCCCAGTGCCACTATTATGCCAGTGCAGTTACCAACTTGTACCACAGCAGTCTAAATAAACAAAAGCCCTGGCACACCAGCCATGGCTTTCATCATTGTAACGGGAATCTAAAAGATGGGGTCTTGGATGAGCCGCCTTCTATTTTGGCTCCCTTAGTGCCTCCACACTTCAGCAGGACGGGAACCAACGATGTAAGCTGTCTCTTTACATTCATTATTCCATTTTTGTTTGCTTCTAAATTAGCATACATCCATAATGTATACGCAGGAAGATAACACAGACAGTAGTTGAGGAAACGATTATACCGAGTGTTTGGTATCTCTGTTATATGCTGTAGATATATTTATTGTGATGTATATTAATGTGGAAGGAAACTCTTAATTGATACTGTGCCATAGTGTCAATCATTGATCATTTGTCAGCTTTGTGCCAAACCTTAGAAAGCTGCCTTACTGTCTACTCAACCATTCAGCAAGGATATATATACTGTATATACACACTTTAGACTTTTCACTGTAAGTATTTTTTGTAATGTTTACATTTTCTAATGAAGGATGGTTAATGTCATCTTGGCAGGCGGCTCACAAGGGTTTTGAACAAAGCTGCAGACTAATGATTATCCTTGAATAACAGTTCAGTTCAGTTCATTAGAAAAGTGATTCAGCGTCTCAACGAATGACCAATGAAGTCAGCAGCACCCTGCAGCACGGCTGTGTTTGCGTTCATTGTGGAAGCTCTCAACGTGAAAAACATAGTAGAGCTGGACTGTGAACACTTGGACATCCGTTCGCAGGAAATATGAGCGTTTTCCCCCGCTCTGTTCTTTAATCATCAGCTCTCAGCAGTGTTACTGAAATGTACCGTTAACTTGATGTGAGCGTGCATCACTCTCTCTTTCTCTAGTTCTTTCTGTCTTTCTTACATAAGTGATCTTTTTTCATGGAAGTGCTGCTCATGTGGCCTGAATCTCTCCTCCGTTAACATACGACCTTTGTGTCATTCTCAGAAATGGAGCGTTTTGCCTCCTGCTTAATACATAAGTCCATTCATATTACCTTTGAAAGATTAAAATACCTCACTCTCTTTTGGCAAATTGTTCAGCGTCATTTAAAAAGAGGACATAATAGCACAAAATGGTTTGTTTTAGTACATGATTATCCTAGTCTTTTCATTTGGCTAATGACCTTTTCATATTGCGTAAGTTTTTTAGACTGCTTTTCTTAGATGATATTTCCATAAATTTCCATTTATTTTTTTTCATCTAAATGAATTTGCTGCCTTTACAGTGAACTTAGATGGTGTAGAAAGATTCTAATAGGAACAAATGTAATGCAAAACCACAAATCCTTTTCTGAACTCTGTGAAGTCAGTAAGTTTATTAGTACACATGCAATGTCTTAAAGGACGGTGTCTGCTAGGGCAACAGTAAAATGCAATGCCAGTTGCGACATGCGGCACAGCAGCAGGCATTAACATTTATGTTTATGCATTTGGCAGATCCAACATTGCACTCAGGGTATACTTGTATAATTGTTTATGCATTTCCTGGGAATTGAACCCATGACCTTGGCATTGCTAATCCCATGCTTTAGCTACAGGAATACATAAACTAAACCATCTATTATAGACACTTCAATCTTTCAGTTCTACTACATAACTAATCTTGTTAGGTTACTTGTTTATAGCAAACTGCTGTGCATCACATTTGGTTTAATGCCACAAAGATTTGAAAGTAACACCTTTAGTTTAAGACCGCACATTTGCAATGCTGGTCAAGCATTTGCATCTGTATTTGCATACACGTTTCTGGCCTTAAAATAAATGTGCAGCATGAAATTTACATATATGCATTTGGCAGACACTTTTATACAAAGCAAGATGAATTGCATTCAAGGTACACATTTTTTTCAGTTCCCTGGGAATGAAACCCATGACCTTGACGTCATGCTCTACTGTTTGAGCTACTTTAAGGCTTTAAGTGTATTAGTCTGTTTTGTTGTGCAAATTACATCGGCAAAATGAACAGACCCACAAAAGACTGATAATAGTTCTCAAATATTTGACTTTCTCAACTCCCTAATAAAGTAATGCGTGATCCAGGTCCATGGGAAAGGTATGAAGTCATACTGGGAAAAACTTTTCAAACCACACCTCACATTTCACAAAGGAGTTCACAGGAGATGTGGACCACCAAATTCTTACAGGACGACCTCCTGCTCATTAGCACTGTTTTCAAGATTGGATCTTCATAAAACATCTATCAGCAATTCGTGTGCTTTACAATGTTGAAGTGTTTAAGTCTTGGCACATTTTACTTGTAGGCCAACAGTTGATAATCAACAAGCTAAACCTGCGACCAAGACGCTGATGTTCATCATAAAGGTGAGGTTAAAGAACTCAAGAACATGCCAGAGTAATTGTCCCTCTGGTACTTCCGATCTGTCCCCTTCTGCTTGTATATTCTAGGACCAGAAAAACACAAAGAGCCTTTTGTCAGAACCAGTGGTGGCAGTGTGCGAGTATGTGTCCTTGGCATGTTTCATTATCTTGAGCATGAGACGCAGTAATCACCTTCTAAACCACCCCTCCTAAAAGCCTCCACACACACACACACACACGTTTTGCCAGCTCCGACAAGAATCGTTCCAGCCTCTAAACAATTAACAATTAAAAGAGAGATGCACAAAAACTCCCAAAGGGAAAACAGTCTAGCATTGTGCTGCACAGGCCATGGGATCAGTTCAGACTGGCCACATGTAAAGCTGGTATAAAAGTCCACTTCCTCTTCGCTGGTCCCTTCCTTTTTGCCTCTCTGTTTCTTTCTGTCTGTGTGTCATGCTGAAGAAAAAAAAGGATGGAGAGATCTCCGAGCCCTCAGTTAAGAAGGTAAGAGGGGAGAAGGTGACAGGGTGGTCTTAGGGCTTTCCTGGGGCTGAAAGCTTAACCTTCTGGAATGAAAATAGTCCAGAGTCATCTGTGTACTCAGCGTGGATTAGCAGGGGGCAATGTGTGTCTTCTGCCATAGAGAGCGAGAGGGGGTCCAACGCAATCTCTTTCCAGCGTCATTGACCCCTGTTAGACTGGATCTGAGCCTGGTGGTTGGATATTGCAAGATTCAGGGAGTTTTCACACAAGGCTCATTTGGAACGTTTGTTTCAGAACTTGGTGCATTTTCTTCCTGAGCTTGGTTCTTTTAGGCAAATATGAACTTGGCAATCATATTTGGATCTGCACCAAAATAATCGGTCCGAGATCACCTGGACAATTCAACCAACTGAAAATAAACTTTGGAGTGGTTTGGTTGTCCAGCCCAATGGACAAAACAAACTCTGGAGTGGTTTGGTTGCCTGACCCTACAGACAAAATGAGCTCTGGAGTGGTTTGGTTGTCCAGCCCAATGGACAAAACAAACTCTGGAGTGGTTTGGTTGCCTGACCCTACAGACAAAATGAGCTCTGGAGTGGTTTGGTTGTCCAGCCCAATGGACAAAACAAACTCTGGAGCAGTTCAGTTGTCTGACCCAACGGTCCAACAAACCAAACTTCAGAATCAGAATTCATAATGGGAAATGTATTGAGGAAAAAAGCAACAGTGTCCGATTCTCTGGGTGAGCACAGTAGTTATCACTGTTAAAAACCAAATAGTGCCTTTTCATCTTAGAATGTTGTATAGTTGCATTGCAAAAATGCTGTCATGACGAAGCCTTGATTGCCGCTCCAACCTTGAAATTGAAATGCCCTGAAAACACTGAAAACGCCCTAGGTATCTCTAGGTTACACCTAGATTCTGATATTATTTTACCCAATATTTATGTGCAATGTATTGTTATACTTGGAGTATCATGCTGTTAGCTTAGCAACATCAGACTTTGTTGGTATCAATTGTGATTCGAGTCTCTTTGCAGAATTGCTGTCTTTTGTAGAGCATTCCAAATCAAAGAGTTATGATTCTAACCAAGTTTTGGACTAGAGTTGTAGTATTTTTAGATGGTGAATCCTGGAAATATGTTTTTTTTGCCATATTTTTACTGAATTGGAGCACTCTGAGCTTTTTCTTATCGGATTAGTATCATGTTTTTCCTGCAAGTATGTGATTTGGAAGAGCGTGTTTCCTGTACAATGAAACCTTCCCAGTACAGTCCTTCGGCCCTTTGTGGCAAGCGATAAGAGACTAAACCGGTGCCAAATTGAAGTTCACAGAGTCTGCGGGTGTTTGTGTCTCTGTAGTATTGTTGTCGCAAAACCCCTGCGAGTGACAATTGCTCAAGTGCTTTCGGGCACAGCGGTGTGTTTGTGTGAATCAAAGTCTCTGTAAGTCAGGGCCTTGTACTTGTCTGCATGACTGTTTTACTCATGGTCTAAAAGCCATCCATCCGTCCTGGAAACAGCACCTCCTATAGCTTCGCCCTAAAGCCTGAAGATTAATCACTGCGATCACTCAGTGGTTGATTGAACACTGATATGGCACTGGGTTATGTAATAGTCGTGCTTTTAAAAATCTCTTGATGGAGCGGGGGGATTTGAGGCTCGCTGTTGACTCTGATAATAATGTCAGCAGGGGATGACTGCACCGCACTGTAATCCTCTCACGGTTCACGCTGCGCGTTCATTCCTGCAGGCAACAGCTGCCAGACCATTAATAGTAGTGCAGTTTACCGACACATCCACGATGAGCTCTCAATGATTTCCACTCCAGACTTTCATTGAGAGCAGATTAGTGGTGGCCGACTGCATTTATAAAGGATACTTGGAGTTATCAAGGTTATGATAAATTATCACAGTCAAACCTGCCTAACTGTAATGTACCTGGCTAGTATCTACCTGGCAGGTCAAATTGTGTTAAAGATTAGGACGGATTTTGGTTTAAATCATTTCCTTCTCACTTTCCAAGTAAAAACTTATTCCTAATATTCAGCTAAATATGTGAATTGTAGCATTTGTGCTGCGACTGATCATTGTTTACATACTGGTTTGTCACTTCCTGTGGTAATAGGCACACTGTTAAGCATTATCTGACGGTATTACATCTCCGAAAAAAGTTCAAAGATCATTTGGGGTGTGAAATCCAACCTCAGCAAGTATGTATATATATATGTATATAAATAACAAAAAATAATTTAAAACATAAATAACAAGTGGGTAAATTAAATCTGGTAAAAAGTAGTTCAATTATAGTAACAGTAAAGACATGTTTTTCTGTTACAAGTGATTTTCCAAGAATTAAAAAAAAAAAAAAAAAGGCAGCACAGATATTTCCAGCATTGATTATAATAAGAAAAATGTTTCATAAACACCAAATCAGCATATTAGAATGATTTCTGAAGGATCATGTGACACTGAAAAATGGCGTAATGGCTGCTAAAATTCAGCTTTTCATCACAGGAATAAGTTAGATTTGATTATTTATCAAAATATACTACAGTTTATTCTAAGTTGTAAAAATATTTTACAGTGTTACTGTTTTTACTGTATTTTTGATCAAATAAATGTAGCCTTGGTGAACATGAGACTTCTTTTAAAGTCTTTTTCTCGCTATAAGGTTTCTCACTCTGGTGTTTTCTCTCTCTTGTCCCAACCTCCCACCCTTTTTCATGACAGATCCAGTTTGCAGACCAGAAGCAGGAGTTCAACAAACGTCCCACCAAGATCAGCCGCAGGTCTTTGTCTCGCTCCATCTCACAGTCTTCTACAGACAGTTACAGCTCAGGTATGGCATTGTACAAGCACCAATACATACAGTACAGTCACATGCACACGTCCTGTTAAACCTCAGTCAGGTGGGCTACATAACGTGTTGCCATACGTCAAGGGTCCAATGGAGAGTGTCAGGTGAGTCATTTGAACAAAAGCTTTCCTGTGTGGGTTCTCTGGCAGGCCTCTTTAAGAGGATTACATTGATAAAGGAGAGTAGATTATAGGTAAGAAAAGTAAAATCTACATTCCTGCAGGGCTCTCTTAGGACTGTGTTCATGGAGAAACAGATACACACGTCTACATATTTTTTTTTCTTTATTATTCCCTTTTTCAGCCGCCTCATATACTGACAGCTCCGATGACGAAACCTCTCCCCGCGACAAACAGCAGAAGAACTCCAAGGGCAATGCAGACTTCTGCATCAAGAACATCAAACAGGCCGACTTCGGACGCAGGGAGATCGAGATTGCTGAGCAAGGTGGGAAGGGCCCCTTGTGTCTTAATGTTTATGTGCCGACAAGCTATAACCGTTTACGAGCGTGACGGCTGATTGAGCAATGGCGTTCTCTCTTTGAGCTGTCCTCGGGCCTGTCAACATATTAAGCCACTGGTATTTGTTTATGTGTGAAGTAAAAGTGTGTTTGTGTGAGATCAAGCGAAGCGTGTTTTGATGTTCTTCCTGCGCTGCTGAGGGGCCATATGTTCAGTGTGTGCTGTGAGACAGCAGGGCGCCCCCTTCAGCTCCTCATAACCACATGGCCAAATACTCCAGTGTGCACTTACACACAGCCTTTGTCTGTTTATCAGCTTTAAAACTGTTTCATATTTAAAGCTATCTTATGTGACTTTCTTTGTTAGCAAAATGTAAGTAATGAGTCTTAAAACCATCTTCCAAACCATGTTTTTGCCTTAAAATCACTATGGTAAGCCTATAATAATTGATATTTATGAAGAGTTGTCCTAGGATTTCCCAGGAAACTGCATACTTTGCTACTACCATATGCAGTGAAATTAACTTGGAAGCCACAGGAAAAACAACAACAAAAAGCAAACTTTTTATCTCACAATTCTGACATTTTTTCTCAATCGAAACTGTCACAATTACCTGTTTTTTTTTGTGTTTTTTTTAATGCCAATCTCTAAACCAGTTTCTGTTTTGGTCTATTTAGGCTTGGCTTTAGTTTTAGGCAAATAGGCTTGCCATGTTATAGTTTCCACCATTATTTGATATGATTAGCAATCAATATATATATATATATAATGTCACCTTTGCCAAACCCTTTTTTACGTCATAAAACAACAACATAAAAGTTGCTTACCTGCTCGTAGGACACATTTTTCAGATATCCATCTTTTGTTATCATGAGATTTTCAGTGACATTCACACTGATAAGGCCATCATTTGTAACCATGATCACAGCGATGCACCTCAAGCCATCATGTTCATCCGTGAAGCTCAACTCGCACAATTATCAAAAATGTTCATCTACATGTAACTTTTAGCGTTATGCTTCAGCCGCTAAAAGTTACACAGTGTTGCTTAAAGTCAAGGATGTGCAAGCGTAAAACGATGCTTATTTTAATTTTATAGCCATGTGTTCATGTTTTGTGTGTGTTTCTGCACTGTAGAGATGCCTGCTCTCATGGCTTTGAGGAAGAGAGCTCAGGGAGAGAAGCCATTGGCTGGAGCCAAAATTGTGGGTTGCACCCACATCACTGCACAAACTGCTGTGAGTTTCTGTACACACCCACGAAAATACACTCGTATACCTAATATTAACTTAATTTGTTCTTAAATTAAACTGATTACATTAAATTACACTATAATTACAACACCCTAATCCTAACTCAACACTTTTTGGGACATTATTCAGCCCACTTAGGAACCTTTTTACTGTCATTCTATATTTGTGAGGATGTTTTCAAAAATAATGCTCGTTTTTTTGAGAGCAGACTGACATCTGTGTTTCAGTAATGCATCATCAAGTGTTTGTTTATGTGTGTGTTTGCAGGTGTTGATGGAGACCCTCTCTGCTCTGGGCGCTCAGTGCAGGTGGGCTGCCTGTAACATCTACTCCACTCAAAACGAGGTAGCAGCCGCTCTGGCCGAGGGAGGTAAATATTTTTCTTTTCTTATTCATATTTCCTTTGTATTCTTTTTTTTCAAATATTTTTCTGTCCTGATGAACTCGTGTGTGTCGTCTCTGGCAGGTTTCTCAGTGTTTGCCTGGAAGGGTGAATCGGAGGATGATTTCTGGTGGTGTATCGATCGCTGTGTTAACGTGGAAGGCTGGCAGCCCAACATGGTAGCTGGACTGTTTACATCTAGAGAAGTGAAATATTATGACAGTTCGGTATCTCAACAGCTTATGTTTCGTAGATCTTAGATGATGGAGGAGATTTGACTCACTGGATCTATAAGAAATATCCCAACATGTTCAAAAAGATCAAAGGCATCGTAGAGGAGAGCGTGACTGGAGTTCACAGGTGATTATGGTCATTTGTGAAAGACTTTAGTTTGTTAAATGCATTAGTGTTACATTTTTGGCATTTGCTGCGGGTTAAGTGAAAACTTGTAATTGGACACAATGTGGGGACTGCTATTGTTTTTTTCTATCAAAAGGGAATGTGTGGCCATCTAGTGGCAAGTAGTGGAACTGGCAAATGTGGTAGAAATATAATGAGTAATAAGAGTAATAATTATATACATGAATGTATGTATAAAATATATGATAATTGAGGACCACATCAGCATATTTGAATGATTTCTGAAGGATCGTGTGACAGTGAAGACTGGAATAATAATGCGAAAATTTCAGCTTTGCATCACATAAGTAAAATGCACTTTAAAATATAATCAAATAGAAATAATAGAATAATTTGCAATATTACTGTTTTTACTGTATTTTTATTAAAACATTGCAGCCTTGGTTTAATTTTTGACTAAAAAAAAAAAATAAAACATCTTAATTATCCATTAAGGTCATTTGACCTGCAGTGTATATATTAATTATATATTATATATAGTGATTATAAACATTAATCCTTCAGAATTTGTTTTTTGTGTTGTGTGTCTTTTGCTAAACATCTCTCATATTTTATTTTCTAGGCTATACCAGCTGTCAAAGGCTGGCAAGTTGTGTGTTCCCGCGATGAATGTTAACGATTCAGTGACCAAGCAGAAATTTGACAACCTCTACTGCTGCCGTGAGTCCATCTTGGATGGGTATGTCTCTTATAAAGGCACTCAGAATAGTTTCCCAATCAATGTGTTTAACACACTGTGTGTGTAATGTACATGTCTTTTTCGGCTCGGCAGGAATTTTCTGGTTAATTTCAGCCTGTGGTTTTACGGAGCATGTTTGTGTTTTGTGTTCAAGTCTAAAGAGGACCACAGATGTGATGTTTGGGGGGAAGCAGGTGGTGGTGTGTGGATATGGAGAGGTGAGATCATTAGGTGGCAAATGTTGCCAGCTAATAACTGTTTCCTATGAGAACCTCTAGAGAGCTGCATTTAGATCTTCAGAATGTTCTTGGCCTTATGTAAAGGTACGCTCATTTAAATCTGGACTGGTATCTGACATATCCAGTCTTGCGAAATATAGGAAATTATTTTTAGGATTGAAAAAATGCTCGGTGAAGAATTAAAAAAGGAAAATAATTTCCTATCTGTCTGAACAGCTAAACCCCAACCATTTTAGAATGATTTTGTTAAATTTTAGAATATTCTATTTAATCTGTCAATCACTTTTGCTGACCACACTTCCACTGCACTGCTGCATTACAGCATTAGTAAACAGATACCAGATATGGCCACTAGAGGACAGAAAACCCCAGGAAATACCTCCACATGTATTACATTTGTTTTCTGATAACATAGTCTAACAGGAACGTTTTTCCAGGAACAACAAAGGATCTTGCCCTGTTTGTGTCAGTCACATTGTGTGCTGCATACTGTATATATTTTCACAGGTACATTTAACCTTTTTGTTCCGAGTCCTTACTGTAAATCCTTTGTGTGTAATAAGGTGGGAAAAGGCTGCTGTGCTGCTCTCAAAGCGATGGGCTCCATCGTCTATGTCACTGAGATCGACCCCATCTGTGCCCTACAGGCCTGGTGAGTCGCAGCTGCTTTCAATGATTCAGCATTTCCTCAACAGCAGCGATGCCCTTTAGATGCCGTTAAATTACACTTAATGGCATTCTAATGTTGTTAATACATTGTGAACCAGCATTTGAGTGGTGAATGAATCTCCAAGACTGTGTATTCAGCATTTTTGCACACCTGATTTAAATTATCATAGTACTTTCCTAATGCTTGTAAACGTTCTGCAAGGTTCTCATTCAGAATTTAGTCTCTTGCCACTTATTTTTAATTTTTACTCGTCAGAAAGACTCATTTATATTTGTCATCACACAGCATGGACGGCTTCAGGCTGGTAAAACTCAACGAAGTCATCCGACAAGTCGACATTGTCATCACCTGCACAGGTATTTTGGAATCTGTTTTTGATTGTAGTAAATTTCAAAGGTTTATTATTCTGATTTGAGCGAAGAAAAATGACAGTTTCCCCAAAAAAGAAAATAATTCTCTACTTTTTGCATCCTTTTTGAAGCTTGAAAGCTGCTGTGCCCATTCTTTGTATTTGTTTGGAAAAATTTGTAAAAATAAATATTATTTTTACATTTTTAAAAATATTTATAATATTATTTTTTAAATGATTTTCTAAAGGCTTTTAGTCAAATAATAATAATAATAATAATTATTATTATTATTTATTTATTTTAATTTTTAAGTAACAACTATATTAAAAATAAAAAATAATTATTTAACATTGTTTTTAAATGAGGTTATCATAAATAATTAGCTATCAGACACTGCACTGCTGCAGAATGATACACTTATATAACTGAGCAGAGTTTATTGCCTGTATAACTGCATTTTGACTCTCACTGCACTATGCAAATGCACTTAGTCATTAGCACAGTGATTCTAGTATAGATTGCTCTACCTAAAGTTAATTACATCTGAGACTTCACTTAATTATGCCTGTGCTGCAGTCAGTCTTGAATTTCAATTAAATGTAGTTGGACAAAACTTCTGATTATGGACCAATTTCTAGCCAATCCTGTAAGATATAGTATGAACAGGACAATTCAAGAATCAAACCTGAATTACAGTTCAGGCTGCAGGCAGCTGTGTTGCTCATGTGGATGAAATTACTTTCGGTAGTAATTACATTTGGACTTTTTTGGATTCATTTAGTAATTCTGTGGGGAATGACAGGTGGAGAACGAGTGGCTCTTTGAGTCATTTTAGATAAATTTCTTTCCCGAAGCTCCTTTCATCAACTAAACCAAGAAGCTTTCAGGGTATCTCGTCAGCATTCATCTCACTCTTGTTGTGTGTGGTGTCTGTAGGCAATAAAAACGTGGTAGTAAGAGAGTACATGGACCGCATGAAGAACGGCTGTATTGTCTGCAACATGGGCCACTCTAACACTGAGATTGATGTGGTGAGGAAACTGCTCTAACCCATAGTTTATTGTCACTTATGTATGTAAAGAAGTGTCTGAAAGTTGACAGTCGTCTTCCACCTTTTCAGGCCAGTCTGAGAACCCCTGAACTGACCTGGGAGCGAGTGAGGTCGCAGGTGGATCATGTGATCTGGCCGGATGGAAAGAGAATAGTGCTGCTGGCAGAGGTTAGAGAGATTGGAAATTTTGCTTAAAGACTATTTAGATTAAAGTCAGTCCTGCCGGTATTTCACCATTTTATTTTTATATTCGTTCTTTCAATCATTCATGTGCTTTATAAATGAATAAACTGAACTGAACTGATTCATTCATACATACATACATAGTGACTGGTTTTGTTGGTAGTAATTTCCAAAATTTTGTGGAAAATTTCCAGTGCTATTTTTATAATTAGATACGCATTTTCTTCAAAATGTTTACATTCACTTACAGCCGACTGTGTTTAAGTGAAAACTTGCATCAAGATGCACTTTTTTTCCCCAGTGTATTGCATTAGTCTTTATCAGACTAATGTGTTGATAACTTTTAGTATTGCATCTTATGTGATTATTTTGCAGTTAAGTGGTAAATTACGCAGGATTGCAAAAAAATTGTGACATTTTTGTTGATTTTGCATTGTGCTTAATTGCAAAAAACTGGAGGGGATGTAAAAAACATCTTTATAGGTAATGTTTTAATGTTATCACAATTACATTGCAGTGTTTTTTAATTATATTTTATGTTATTTTTGAATTTCCATTTTCATTTTAATATTAGTTCAAGTTTTGCTTATTTTGTAGTGCATTTTTGTAATTTTATTTATTTTTGTTTTATAGCTCTAAAGTTATTAGGTTATATTGGTTTTTATTTTGGTTTTAGTTATTTTTGTACTTCAAGTTAAACTAAAATAAAAAATGAAATGAAGTCTTGGCAACTAAAATGAAATAAAAGCTTTTTTATTTGTATTTTTTAGTTAACATTTAGTTTTAATTTAAGTTTTTTTTTTAACCCTGTTATATTGGATTAAATGTCCATATATAAATGCAAAATAGATTTTTTTATATATAGTGTGGCTAAATCTTTCTGTAGGCAAGGCAAATTTATTTCTTTAACCAGTCGGATATATCACAGGCATTATGAAGGAGAAAAAAACAAGTTAAGATTAAAATGTAACTAAAAACACAGTTTGTTAGAATTTTAATGTCTTATCCAGTCCATATACTGTATATATTTCCAGGGTCGCCTCCTGAACCTGAGCTGCTCCACTGTTCCTACTTTTGTGCTGTCCATCACCGCGACTACCCAGGTGAGACGAGAGTGAAAAATGAACACAAATGACTATTAAATGGGAATGTGCTTTTGTGTGCATGCAAGGAGAATTTGACTTCATAGTCCAATCAGTCTGTGTGCTGTGTGAGAGTATGAACCTCAGGCACTTAAAGTGTGTGTGTGTGTGTGTGTGTGTGTGTGTCACAGCCTTGCTGTTGTCATGGTGACTGATTTCTTGCTCCTTTCTCCCCAGGCGCTGGCTCTGATAGAGCTGTACAATGCTCCTGAAGGCCGCTACAAACAGGACGTCTACCTGCTGCCTAAAAAAATGGGTATGATGCATTGATATAAATACATGCACGTGCATAAAAAATGCCATGTCTAAATGAATGGTTATGCATGACCTGAAATGAACTTATCTTCCATTAAGACAAGCGCCACATGCAATAAACCCAGCATTTAAGTGAAATCCTCTAATGTTGTGTTAATATTATGGCCGTCTAGGGGTGTAATGGTTGTAATTGTTTTAGTCTGCTCCATGCATGGATGTTTTCAGCCTGTTGAAAGATTCAGTGTTTTCTGCAGCATGCATTGTATAGAGTTTAGCCATGTGGGATCCTGCACAGACCCTGAGGAGCAGGAGACAGCTGAAAATAGGTCACGCTGTCACAAACGGCTGCCACTTCTCACTGCAGACTGCGCCGTTCTGTCACCGATCTCTCATCCTCTCCACTGCTCTTCAGATTTTCCTTCCAAACCTGCAGCTCACGCTCACATACACGAAAAATAAATCAGAGATTGAATCCCAAAAGGCCTCTTTAAGAGGAGGTGGAGAGATATGGGTAATTGATTGTAGTCAGTTAAGATGCGGTCACATTTACCTTCGGTCTGTGACATTTTGCGGGTGAAATTGAGTAATTCCAATAGGAATCCATACGATTGGAAATTTTGCGTGAGAGTGAAAAAGTTCTGCAGCAGATTCCTCTCATTTTCAAGCTGACCAATAGAAATCTGCTGGGTTTAAAAGTGAGTTGTGCTTTATACTTCACTCTGCTATTGCCAAGACAATGCACCTCTTTTTGCCCACGAAATTAAATTGGCCAATCGCTTTTCTGATTGGAGATGATTTTCATTGATTTTCTGAATCTTTGCATCAGAAGTAAAACATTAATATTTAAATAGCCTTTTGTTTGCAAAATGTGATATTTTTAAAAATTATTTCTAAAGTTTGTGAGCCAGTTATGCTGTATCTGTGTACATTTAGACTCTTCTAGGACTCTTTACTTTTCAGTTGATTCTTATGAAAATTTTTGATGAAGTGAAGCCAGATTTTAAAAAAAAAGGATCATGTGACACTGAAGACTGGAGCAGTGATGCTGAAAATTCAGCTTTGATCACAGAAATAAATTACATTTTAAAATATATTCAAATACAAAATAGTTATTTCAATTTGTAAAAATATTTCACTATTACTGTTTTTACTGTATTTTTGATCAATTAATTGCAGCCGTGTTAACTTGCCACTGAACTATGGTGCTAAATTATAAACAGTCATTCAAAGTATGACTTTTCTTGATGCACAATGTTTAAAATGCTTTTTCTGCAGATGAATACGTTGCCAGCCTTCATCTCCCTACTTTTGATGCACATTTGACTGAACTGTCTGATGAACAGGCCAAATACCTCGGCCTGAACAAGAACGGACCCTTTAAGCCAAACTACTACAGGTCAGCAGCTGCATGATAAACCTTAATGATTCAAAAACTCTTGTCTATTTTAATTCTGTTTAATAATTGCTTGCAATGTTTCATTTTTAGGTACTAGACCCATTCACAGGTGGGAAACGAAGACTAAAGAATTTACCAAGACTCCATAATTCATACAGACTAAGGCGAGACAGAGCTGTGTGTCACAGCCTGCATTTGGAGGGGAGGGAGAAGCCCTGATCTGATTGGTTGGGGGTAAAGGGCGTGGCTAATTTTCGCTACCGGCAGTGTTTATTTATTTTACGCTAGAATAACATAGCTAACCTTTTATGAGCTGCTACTGCCAGTGGTGCAACCTAGCGACGTTTTCATGGAAATTTCACCATTTCATCTTTTCTTAGCTTCATGTGTTAGTTGTACGTAATCCATTTAGAGATCTTTTATCGTTTAATTATAAGTTCCGGTAAAGACAAAAAAACAAAAAAAAAACAATGTTCGATCATACCCGATGATTTAGTCATGGACATGCCACGTTGTCCAATTCTCTTGTTTTCTACATGTGATTTTTTTTCTTAATATAATATGGGGGGTGGGACAGAATTGCGGTCGTGTGCAGGACTTCAAATCGTTCTTTTTAGTTGATCACACTATTCAAATTTTGTTGTTGTTTATTTTTTAAAACCTGTATTAATTTTTACAGCAAATTTTAACATTTTTGCACTCTCGGTTTTAAATAAAAGCTGTTCAAATTTAACTGGATTGTGAACGATTTGGGGGGCGGGGCTTATCCCCTCCGTTCACTCAGACTGGAATCTCATTGGCTGAGGCATTAGCATTTCAAATTTCCCTTTCAAACGCAACAAGCTCCTTCCACACTGTTTCCAAGAACGCCAGTATTGATGTTTGAGATCGAAATGCTCAAACTGTGCGCAATCTATCCACATTATTGCTGAAACTCGTCAGGCTGTGTAATAACGGGTGTATATTAAGATATTTATTTAAAAAAAAATGTTTTTCTTTTTCTTCTGCCATCAACTTTTGTTCCTATGAACTCATCCTCTGTCATTCTAAAAATAAGCAATTCAATGTTATAAGATATTCTAGTGTAATATGACATTTAATGAAACCCTTGTTTTATATACTGTGAAGTAGAACCTATATCAATGAGATACCAAATGTACAGTTAATCCGGTACCGAGTTTCTTTCCAGGTCCTCTGCAGATTTAGTAATGGGAGAGAAATGTGTGTAAACTGAAGCCAAGACCAACTGTGTACTCATTTCAGAGGCTAGAAGGAAAGTTTTGCTGTTTGCAGGCCTGTAGAGCAAAAGCTGCCTTTGTGACTGGGATATTCAAATATAATAAAATTGGGACCTTTATTTTGCTACACTTCTGAAAATCTTTATGGCAGATATTTATCTTCTCTTTTCCATCTGTGTTTGTCATAAAGGGAATCAAAATGACCTTCTTTGTTTCCTGTTTAATGTGGCGTCTCTTTCCTTCGCTCAGGACCGTCTCACATGGATGCGTGTGTCGTGTAGGTGTCGATTAGCCAGTGGAACGCTTGCAGCGCAAAATACTTTTCTTTGATTGTCCTGCCCAAAGCATATTTCGTTTTTTTTTTTAAATCAACAGTCGAATGCACAGCTGTTCAAAGTACTCCTTTTGATAGCATGCATGAACACAGGCACTCGACATGTGCACTAGAAAGATTAATATATCTCCAGTGTCTGCGCCGTTTCTCTCCAAAAGTTAAGAGCGAATAGATATGTTTTAATCCCCTCACACGAGCACTCATCAGCGCAGGCGTCTGCTGTTTTTGCTGGAGTTTTCAATAGTTTGTTGTTGTTCTTCTGTCTCATTTATTTTCAAAAAATATGAAACAGTGGCCCGGGCGTTTCCTATGGAAGTCTGTTTCAATCACAAAATAAACAAAATTATTTGCGACTTTTTGTCTCACATTTTGGATTTTTTTTTTTTTTCGAAATTGTGAGATATAAACTTGCAACACATCTTGCAATTCCAAATTTGCATCTCACAATTTCAGAATTTTGAGTTTGAATTGAATTTTTTAAATTCTGTTTTAACAGAATTGCAAGGTAATTGCGACTTTTTATAGTACATTTCTGATTTTTAGCTTACAATTTGGACTTCTCAGAATTGTGAATTTATATCTTGCAGATTTTTTTATACAGAGCTGCAAGGTAATTACAACTTTATATCTCACAATTCAGACTTAGAAATGTGAGTTTATATCTTGCAATTATGAGTTGACATCTTGTCTTTTTTTTCCAGAATTGTGAGTTTTTACAATTCTGCATTTATATCTTGCAATTGTTTTTTTAACACTCAATTCTGACTTCTCAGAATTGTGTGATGAACTCGCAATTATGAGTAAACTTGAAATTGTGAATTTTTGTTTTGTCAGGATTGCAAATTTTTTTGATAGTTATTTTTCACAGAGATATATCATTCTTTTATCTCACAATTCTGACTTTTATTTCTTGCATATGGCGACTATATCTCACAACTCTGTCTTCAGAATTGTGAATTCATCTCGCAATTGTGACTTTTCTCAGAATTGCCTATTTAAATCTCTCAATTCTGGTTTTTCCCTCCGATTCCTGAGTGTACATCTCTTTACATCTTAATTCATTTTTTACTTTTTTTTTTCTTAGGATTGTGAGATGGAAGTTGCAATTAACTTTTTTTGGGGGTTTCTATCTTGTGGATAAACTAGTGCAAAAAAATATATATTGAAGTGCATGTGCGAGCTGTGAGAATATTACTTGTGCGGTTAGAAAAAATTGGGCTGCGTTTGCACTCTGTGCATATGATCACTTTCTCGTCACGTACTTTACACGTACCCTAGCGTATGCGTAAAAACCACAGTATACTTTGGGCTCTGTGGTCCCTGTTATATGATGAATTATTACATTACAGGGACCCTTTTAAACTCTAGGCTGCTTATATCAACTTTACAAAACCCTGAAGGCATATAACAGTGTTAAATTTTCTCCCAAACATTTGCTTTTACAAACAGAAGGCGGTTTAAATGATTGTTCCTCTTACGTTGTTAGTATGTGCTGCTCTTGTAGTTTGTCCAGAGAGTCTACGTTAGAAATAAAAATGGAAACGTGTTGTTACCCCATATCTGCTCAATAACCCTCCTGTCACGTTTGCATTCTGTCTTTATCTGCTTCCACACAATCTCTGTACTAAAGCACATCAGTTGGTGTAAGTCTTGTTCAAATGTGTTCAACCCGTTGTCTTAATTTTATTTCATTTTTATTTGCAAGGGTACATGTGTGTGCGTGTGCTTTATAATGTGTTTGAATTGGCTCGTGTGCACAAACGGATGCTGTGCTGCTGCTGTGTGGCAGTAGACGGTGGCTTCAGGCCTGGGATTTTTCCGGATGCTTTTATAACCACGTGGAGCGCATTGGGATCAACACCAGCACCTCTTACAGAGAATGAGCGTTGATGAAAAGAAGCTAAAACATCTGTATATTTATTGTTGTAAATCACTACAAATAAGAAAGTCCTTAATGATGAGTTGTCAACAATGTTTTAATATTGCAAGTGATAGTAGATGAGCAATAATCTGTAATGTTGAAGAACAAAAATAAAAATCACAAATATAAAAATGTTTTGCAGGCATACCGACTGCGCTATAATTTTTCTGTTTTGCGTCAAATCAGGTTATTAAGTAGTCTATCATATGCATGTTTGGCTTGATTGTTTATAGATGTTTTTTCTTTTTAAAAAAATACTATAAGTCATTTACAATAAAGAACACAAATCCCTGTTTAAAAGGTACACAAATGCTAAAAGTATAATATTTAAGTTTTCATTTTTATATTTTCATTTTATGTAATTTAGTTTGGTAATTTCTATTAGATTTTTGTTTAAAAAAATGTTTTTTTTTTTGTTTTTTTTTAATATATTTTTTTAGATATTTTAGTACATCAAGTAATGACATTTCTCAAAGGAGAAATGTCTTAAATATTAAAAAATATATATATTTTTTATTTCAAGTAATGACATTTTTTATTGATTTTTATGGTTTTGGTTTTAATTAACTTTAATATCCCTGGCTTGATTATTCATGCTATCCAATCTTTGAAGGTCTGATGAGGAGACTTTGTTTGTAGACAAAGACTGAGCGCTCCGCTTCTGCTGGGCTGTCATTTCAGGTACAATTTACAGTCGCTATTCTTTAGGAGATTTTAAATACTACCTGCGGGCATCCCAGTGTGTTGATGAATTAACCTGTTATGATGCCTTTAGGAGAGTGTCTCAAATTTTAACTTGGCTGTTACCTAAAAAATAAGGTATTTTAATGCTATTCTTGGTGTGCTTAGTCACTTTGTATATTCCTGGACACCGAGGTCATGGATCGGAGGTGTAATTGGACAGTGTAAACGGTGAGTGTTTATTCTGGACACATGATGGTTTGAGGGGTATGTATGTACAGTATCTCACAGAAGTGAGTACACCCCTGACATTTTTGTAAATATTTTATATCTTTTCATGTGACAGCACTGAAGAAATTACGCTTTGCTACAATGTAAAGTAGTGAGTGTGTGTGTTGAGTTATTTTGAGGGGACAGCAAATTTACACTGTTATACAAGCTGTACACTCACTACTTTACATTGTAGCAAAGTGTCATTTCTTCAGTGTTGTCACATGAAAAGATATAATAAAATATTTACAAAAATGTGAGGGGTGTACTCACTTCTGTGAGATACTGTATGCAAAGACAAGAACAGCTGCTGTTGTCACTCAGGTTACATGTACAAACACACTCAAAAGCTGAGAGTCACTGTCTGTTATCTTCACTCTGACCTGTTACATATGACTGTCCTCAAATTCAAGCCTTACAAGGATACTAATGTTTAATCATTTGCTAAAAGTGTAATATGATAAACGTTGCAGTTGTCAAGATTATATTTTTTTCATATTTCTATCTCAGATCTTCTGAGAATGTCTGAACAAATTAAAGTCTGCCCAGTTTCTTTTGGGCATCTTTCACACTTTCAAATTAAAATGTTTGTTGAAGTGTCATTCCCATTTGACTTGACTTGTATGTGAAAACACCACCATAACAAACATCTCAATAAGTCAATGTGTTCAGAGAATGGTCTGTCAAAAAACGTCACAATGTGGCTCTTTCTAGATCAGGAGAAAACTCGATGTGTTCTTTCTGTTCCTCAATGTGAATAATAGCACTTTGTCTGTATCACAACAGAACAATGACAGCACTTTCTAAAGGCCATACATGATTGGTGATTTTATTTTAATGAATTTATGTCTATAGCTGGTATTTCTTCACCTATGAGTGTTTGTGTTTATTATTTATTTCAGTTGCAGTTTTTTATAAGTACATCAACTTAAATTAAATGAAAATGAGAAATATTGCCCTGTCTATCTTAAATATTGAATAAAAATGTTTTTATGAAAATGTTTTAATTGCATTTTATATTTATATATTATATACATAAACATTATATATATACATTTTCATATCAAGATTTAATTTTCACATGGAAAGTTTTTATAAATAATTTTCATGTAAAGCTGGAATTTCATGTAAATTAATATACATTAAGAAGGTAAATGGTAAGGGAATATTTTTATGTGATTTTCATATGACATCAACAATAAATAATATTTTGTTTGATTTTATTTTATTTTATAAAAACAACCCCTGGGAAGCTGTATTGCAGTGATTGCACACTCCCAGATATTTAAAAAATGCAGAATGGTACAGTTCATTATTACATGTTTTGCAGCGATTAAAATGAACATTTATTACAATTATGAGAGAAATGCAGGCAATTTATATGTAATAGCACCTGCATATACGTGGTCAAGTGCTGTGTGGGCGTGGCTACGTCAAACGTCAAACCACGCCCTCATCGGCGAGCAGCAGCCAATCAGAGCGGCGGGAACGGATATTATTCTGAACTTGGAGTCCAGCAGCGTCTGCTCCAGTGTGACGGTGTATTTCCGTGCGGCGAGCAACTCCTCAGCCTGATAGATGCAGCAGCAGACCGACGACATGGAGGTACCTTTACTTAATGATTCTAACAGTAACAGACAGAAGTCTCTGGCTCAAGAGAGAGGTGGGTTCAGCCATCAGCAGAAGGATTCGGAGGTAATCCGAGCACACTGACAGTTTGCAGGGGTAGAGGGGCGTGTGTGTATGTGTGTGTAAAGTGGCTTGTTGCTGGGGGCTTTAAATGCCTCGAGTTGTTATTTTAGAAACATGCATGGCGCTAAAAATACCTTGTCTTTAGGAATTTGATCCAGTGTGACCTGCTGATGGTTTTATAGAGGATATAGACGTGCATGCATTTGAAGGGTAAAAATGAAGAATGCATTTGTTTCTTGTGTCTTGAATTCCCACTTCTTACACTGTATATGGATATATGCACATGCGCATATTAAATGCTGAGCATGTATGCATTTGGCTCATTTCATCTACATGTGTATTCCTCACATTAACCCGTCAATGTCAGTAGGCACACATTCCTATGCATTATAATACGTATTCAAAACCAGTTATTTATTAAGCTTGATATCAGCCTGATATTATGGAATATACATTGTTATATTGGGGGTTAAGAGGGTCAATAATATACAGTCTGCTGCAGGTTTATTTATTTTTATTTAAATTTATTTAAAAGAAGCAGTGGTTTCTATCTATCTATCTATCTATCTATCTATCTATCTATCTATCTATCATCTGTCTGGATCTAAATTGATTTGTCAATCAGCTGGTGAATTTTTAATTGATATTTATTTAATGGAAGCAGAACTCTATCTATCTATCTATCTATCTATCTATCTTTCTGTCTCTATCCATGAGTGAACTGAACTGGAGTGGTAAAGACTGCACACTAATGTACTCATTGCTCTCTCAAACATATGAACTTGTTATTTATTCAGTCATTAAAAATAAAAGCAAGCAAATGCATGTTTTGATTCTCGTCTTGGCACAGCGCAGCCCAGATTCGGTCTTCAAGGACAGTAACACATATTGTGCTGGGAATATGTCCAGCCTAGTGAAGTTATGGGAATGAATTCCTCGACCGTGATCGTTGAGCATATTGAATGTTTTTTTTTTTTTTTTAGAGGAATTAGAGCGTGTTTTCCAACCGCAGCAGATTTTTTTCTAGGACAGTGATGGGGAGGCGGATTGAATGTACACAAAATGCCTCAAAATGTTGTGCATGGCTGGAGTTTATGACCAGGAGTGAAACTCAAAGGTCAGATATGTGAGTGATCTGTCATTAAACCAGAATATACTGAATGTGAAGCTCTGTGCTTGGTCTTTTGTGCATGGTGATGAATTATTGCATCTGGCTGCATTAAATGAGTAATGAATATTAAATGCTGAATATAGACTGGATCGTTTAGTATTTGGTCCAGTAGCTCAGTGTTGGCACAGGGCACATTGTGCATGCCCTGTTTTGAGCTTTGAGATTTACAGATTATTCCAGTTTGTTTCATAGAATAGAAAAGCATGCAACTCTTGTTCAGTTGCTCATTGTTATGGTTTGGTTGGGCTTAGAGCTGAACTTTGGACTTTAGATTTGATTTTAAATTTGATGTGAAAGTACTCTATAATCTATGGAAAAATGAAATGTTAAGCCTGACATATGAAATAATACTCAGAAAAAAAAAATTGTCATGCTTTTATGGCTCATGTATATGGTACCGGAGAATATGAAGCTTAAAAACACCCTGTTTTTTTTTCAGGGGTACAAACTGAGCAAAAATATGCAGTTGCTGATATTTATATGGCCAAAAAGTAAGCTGAAATTCTGATAGCTTGTAATGTAAATTAAGGAGATCTATATAATGGTATAGCAGACTATTTACATAAAATGCATATCAGTTGTCACTCTGTATGTATTGTCACATTTAGTAAGATGATATTTAAAAGCTTAGTTTTATGATCCACACTCTGTATTTTTTATTGTGGGGGCAAAACATATAGGCTAATACAATGCAATATAATGATGATTGAGAAACAAATAAATGGTTCTCAAAAGCCTGATGGATCCTATTTGATACGCACATTTTAACATGATTTTTCTCAAAATTATATATGGATAATCAAGTAAACCTAAGTTGCTTCAGTCCAGTATGTATTCATCTTGCAATAATACTAACAATGTAAAAGTTATTCTTTCATTTGCTTTATAAAAATCAATAAAGATTCACAGCAAAAAAGACACATGAATCATAACCTGAAGGTGGAGTTTTTACAATTATATTAAAAGGCCTTTTATTTGCTAAAAATATTAACAGTCCGATGACAAAATGCATGTACTAGCTCACAACAGATTTTTTTAGTACAGTTGTAATCATGTTGATGGTTTAGAGTCCTTAGAAATGTTCTGCTCAAATATGATAGTGTAGGCTTTTAAAGAGTTAAACACCGGAATATATTACTGTATATAACTTGCAAGTACCTCGTAATGATCAGGTATAGTTTAAAGGTAGACGTAAAAAAACCTAATGAATCACTCATGGTTCATTAGACTGCACCACTGAGTCAGTTTCTTCAGCGTATGACGTGTGTGTGTGAGTAATCAGTGTCATGATTCACAGCAGAAATGTGTATTCTGTTTACAGGACGTTGTTCTAGTTTATAAGTATCATAGTTTGCCTTTGTATCAGATGTTTTGGCCCTTGAAAGCATCAGTATCTGGCGCTGGTTTGGATCAGACGTGAGTGTTCTGCTTCTGGGAGATCAGAGTGGAGTAACCTTTAGGGAAGGTGTCGGAAAAGTTGTCAGAAGGAAAGCCCATCTCTCTCTCTCTCTCTCTCGCTCCCACACAGCTCTCAGTTAGAGCTTCCCACCATGAGTATCAATGCCATCTGCTTCTGAGGACCAAAATAAAATGCTTCTGAATGTGCCACACATGTCTGTGAGTTAGGAGGGAGAGAGAGACTGAGAGAGGAGGGTAAATCATTAGTTTAGTGTGCACATGTATACATAAAATCTACGCACATGCATTATGCATAAAGTATGTGCATTATGATGAGACTGTGCACGTAAAATATTCTCACATTCATTATACAATGTATTTTTTGCCCATAATCCATATACAGTACCTCAATATAATACATTATATATTTAAACTAGGGGTGGGTCACTATAAACTATTGTGTCACAACTAGGGATATGCCGGTATCAAATTTTCATGTTGCGATTAATTGCTAATGCTTTTATCACGGTATACGGTACTATTATCACGATATTGAAATTTAGTTTAAAAAAATGCTGTCATAATACAGTATAACAGGTTTAATAACGTTTTTATTATTCACGGTATTTAGAAGTGCTCACGATAACAATATCGTGCATATTCATTACCGTGATATATCGCATTACCGAATACCGGCACAAGTCTAGTCACAACATATTGCAATACAAAAATGCAACAATATGTATTGTGTATAGTTCATCCAAAAATTAAAGTTAAGACAGATGTCATTTAGGTTTTTATTCACATGTAGGTAAACAATGATATCCAGTAAATCCAGCCATAAATTGGAGCTTCCATTTGTATTAATTGTTAATAAATAAAAAAAATTATAATAATAAATTAATTTTATAATTGATAAAAAATACTAAAAATATAAGTAATAAATATATAAAAATATAATTACAAATAAATTATTTAAAACTTTTTGTAAGGGGCAGAGAGCAAGCATCATTCAGCATTTTGGCTATTTTTATTTTGGTTATGAAAAGTACTTTTTGTGAAGTCATGAAGTAATAATAAAAAATACTGTTTTAACTCTATTTTGGCTTTGTTTAACGTATTGTGAGAGTTTATTGTGAGATCAGTATCATTTATCCAACCAAATTGTGGCACAAGTGTATTGTTACCATCTTAATTTAAATTTCAATGTTAAAATAAAAATATTTTTATTTCTAATCACAAATTTATAGATAAAAACGATTGGTCTGATGGTCTGATGATTGGACTTATTTTAAAGGGTTAGTTCACCCAAAAATGAAAAATCGGTCATTAATTACTCACCCTCGTGTTGTTCCAAACCTGTAAGACCTTCGTTCATCTTTGGAACACAATTTAAGATATTTTTGATGAAATATAAGGGCACTCTGACCCTCCCATAGACAGCAAGGTAACTACCACGTTCAAGGTCCAGAAAAGTACCAAGATGATCGACAAAGTAGTCCGTGTGACATCAGTGGTTCAACTGTAAAGTTACGAAACTACGAGAATAATTTTTTGCGCAAAAAAACAAAAACAACAACTTTATTCCACATTTTCGTGTCTACTGCATCACTTTGGACGCGTGTTCACGACAGTACCATGACGTGGCGGCGCTGACCCAGATCCGGCATGATTATGTCGTTACGCTGGATCTGGGTCAGCGCCGCCACACGCTCGTGTCATGATACTGTCATGAACACGCGTCCAAAGTGAAAACAAGGTGAATGTCCTGCAGAAGCGCTTAATCTTTAAATGAATAGGCACTTGAGCAAGAGAACCTGGTCCTCAGGGGGAACGAAGAAAGTTCATCTTCAACGTTATGCTTCGTACGTAATTTGTTCTTCAACTGACAGCACAGAGCGTGTTCCCCAGATGTTAATTGGGCTGCAATTAAATCAAAATGCCTCAGAGGACCTGACACTTCTTCATTTCAGGCAGACTGTGAAAGAAAAGCCTGGAAATCCATGTTTGGCTCAGGGTTTTAGAGGCTTTTTAGGGACATTAGCATACAGTAGATCAGCACTGATGTTTTGAAACCATTAACACTACGTTTGAGTGTGAATGTTCACGCTTTAGTAGCTCTTTGAGAGAGCTGGCTAAAAGACATGTGGCTATTCTTAAGCATAAGCGCAGACTTGGCCAACAGTCAGCAGTCATTTATGCAGGAAGTATCCTTTTAGGTGCACACACACTGGAAACCCTGCAGCCTTGCTTCCTGTTACCATGACACACTGTGGGTCAGGGAAAAATCTGTGGAATTTACCGTAAAACGTTGCCAGCCCAGAACTTTGCTGTAAAAAGAACAATAATTGATGGACATTAATTTATAAGATGTGGCGTAAAAAGCTAATATACATACTGTAACTGATAACAAAATACTAAGAAGCATAATTATTTACATGAAAAACCATCAAATCAGATGTTACAGGGAATGTCAGTTTAAAGTTTTACATTGTAAGGTGACTTTTCTTTTTTAAATATCCTGTTTTCCACTGTATATAATTAAAAATATATATATTGTTAACCAATTAACATGTTTTCACAGTAGTATTTCTACAGTCCTCCATCATTAAAATTACATTTTTATTTTAAAGTGTACCACAAGAGGAAATTTTGGGAGGGTCAATTTATAGTTTTTGACTGTAAATTATAAGATGACTTGGTGTTTTCACTTTAAAAAATTGTAAATTTAATAGTATTTTACTGTACAATTACACAAACTGTCCTGTCAAATTTATTACAGTTTTTTATGTATATAGTAAGAAAACTTACTGTTAATCAGTTATCAAGTTTTCATAGTAGCATTTTACAGTCTTTTTACTCTTATAATGAGCATATTTACAATTAAAATGACACTTTTTACAGCGTACCCCATCAGGGAATTCTAGGAATGTCAATTTGCTATTTATGACTTGTTCTTTTTTTTTTTTTTTTACAGTATTTTACTGTAAAATTACATAAAATGTCTCATTAGAGTTCTACAGTAACACATTTCAGTATATACTGTAGCAAAAAACTTACTGTTAACCAATTGACAGGTTTTAACAGTAGCATTTTTACAATCTGTTAATGTTAAAATGAATTTTTTGGTGTACTACAGACCCTGCTTTCAAATACTTTCCAATTTTATTATTAAAGAACGTTTTTCATATATAATACTGAAAGTGTTAGCAGTGAACAGTTACAAACTCTTCATCTCTCAAGTTTGTTTATAGGCAATATTATCCCAAAAAGCATGTACAGAACTTACAAAATCCACAAAAATACAGCATCAAGTTGCTATTTTCAGTGTACTATAATTTGAGGTACATTTCATATATTATTTTAGGATGTATGTGTATGTTTTAATGGTTACTTCTTTGTAATTTCCGAGCACATGTGAGGTACAGTGGTGATCGAAATGGTAGTTAATTCATGCTGACATATTGCCACCCTTATTTTCTCTACATTTCCCAAGCTATTGTCATTGAAGTACTAGAGTAGTGTGACCTGGCTGAATTTGCATAATTACAAGGAAAATCACGTGCTGCAGAAATAGTGAAAAGACCTGAAATGCGGTTGGCAAGTGCTCCAGGATATTAGACATGTGACACTTTCTGTTGTGGCAGTGCAGTTATTATTTGCCTCTGATCCGCAGGGGTCCATGGAGTCCCCGAATCTGGAGTTTGAATATGGAGACACGGACAACTTCACTGCAGAGCTCTCAGGTGGGTCACACCCACACACACACACACACACACACACACACAAAAGAACTTAGATCTGTTCAACCATAGCTTTTTAAATAAAATAAATATAAATTCATAGAAGATTAGGTGTGCTACTTGAAAAATGTACTTAAGTACAGTAACGAAGTAAAGCTACTCCGTTATTGTCCACCACTGTGCATTATGCATATTTACTGATGTAATTTTAATGTTGCTACATGTAACATGCAACATGCCAGTTGATGTTTAATGAATCTATATTACTATGAAAAACCAATGTTATGTGCTTGGTTTTTATTAACTCTATGTCTTTCTGTCTCTTTCGCACAGAGCTGTACAGCTACACAGAGGAACCGGAGTTCAGTCTAAACAGGGATTACTTTGAGGAAGACTTCAAGAATCATGGTTATGTCGCCTCCAGTGCTACATTACAACAAAATAAATATTTTCATAATTAGTACTTTTGGTATTAATTTCCAGTATAAATCTTAAAACATACTTGAAATGGAATTAATTTACTTCAGAAACAAATTTCAGAAAATACGTTTATTTTTCTCACCACGCTGGATTTTTTTAAAGCATAAACCTCTCTAAATTTTGAATTCATATTTAGAATGAGAGAAAAAATTGCCAATTTGAGTAAGAAAAACTAATTCTAAAATGAAAAATACTTGATTAAATATATGTACTCTACAAACAATTGTTGTGATCCTACAGTTTTGCTTCTTTAATTTTAAGCATTTTTAGATATTTTTTTTAATAGAAAACAAGAGAAAATCTCTTTATTTGCAGTGCCTCTTCACCCAACACACTACTATAGTGCTTAAAGGTCCCATGACATGCTGCTTTTTGGATGCTTTTATATAGGCCTAAGTGGTCCCTAGTACTGTATCTGAAGTCTCTTTCCCGAAATTCAGCCTTGGTGCAGAATTTCAGCCACTACGAGCCAGTCCCACAATGAGCTTTCCTTAGGACGTGCCATTTTTGTGTCTGTAGCTTTAAATGCTAATGAGGAGGAGAGAGGCGGGGCAACTGCCATGCTTCGCTCATTTGCAAGCCATGATGTCTCTCGAGGAAAAAAAAATATTGCGCTCGCCTCGCACGGTAGTAGCTCATTTTCTCATGGGCGGGCCAAATTCTCTGGGCGGGCAAAGCAGAGAAAGGGGAGGTAACCTTTCCCCATATGACGACATAAAGGGAAGATTCCAGATTGGGCCATCTGAGCTTTCATTTTCTCAAAGGCAAAGCAGGATACCCAGGGCTCGGTTTACACCTATCGCCATTTCTAGCCACTGGGGGACCATAGGCAGGCTAGGGGAACTCATATTAATGTTAAAAAACCTCATAAAGTGACATTTTCATGCCATGGGACCTTTAAGAGCTGTTGAGTTTTGTGCTGGAATTGCATTGTGTTTAAGAGTGAGACATTGCTTGAGAGTCCTGGTGGTGTGGACGTGCTGATTAACTGAACACTCCCCGGTATAACATTTCCACCCGTGTCTGAGAGAGAACAAAAATAAACCATCAGCAAAGTTGTGCAGTTCTCTTTCTGTGAGAAAAGGAGAACTTTAATGAATGTTTATGTAGTTCCAGTGTATGTTTGTGTGTGTATAGCCTCAGGCTTTACCCTGCCTGCTGTGTGCACAATCTCACCTCGCCAGACCTCTCGCTCTCTCTGTGTGTTTGCCATGGCACTGCAGCCCCACAAAATGGTGAAAAGCCAAGAGGCTGGATCACCAATGTTATGTTCGCTTTTGCATGTTTGTGTGCGTTGATTGTGAAGCAACTGCAAATCACATGTTTACACTTTTAAAAGTTTGCTGCCATCCAAAGGGTTCATATATTTTTTGTTCATTTTCCCCTGGTGTCCACTTATAATGTAACACTGCAATTTTTCATTGTCTCTCTCAGACTCTCAGATTTTATGCTGCTGTGCCTTTTAAAGGAATAGTTGAAAAAAAAATAATATTTTCTTAAAATGTACTCACCATCAGGCCATCCAAGATGTAGATGAGTTTGTTTGTTCACCAGAACAGATTTGGAGAAATGTAGCATTCCATCACTTGCTCACCAGTGAATCCTCTGCAGTGAATGGGTGCCGTCAGAACGAGTATCCAAACAGCTGATAAAAACATCACAATAATCCACAAGTTATCCACACCACTCCAGTCCATCAATTAATATCTTGTGAAAAACTGCATATTTGTAATAAATTCATTATTACGAAATTTTAACTTCAAATTGTTAAATACGAGTCCTGTATCCATCATATTGCTTTCTGCAGTGAGAAAGTTGTCTCCTGTGAATCAGGAGCGAAATATGCACACATCAAGCACTGTTTACAAGCAGAAACAGTCCAAAACTGAGCTAAACAAATATGTTGGTGGATTTTGATGTGAGAGATAACAAGGATGTACTTTTAATTTAATTACTGAGTAATATAAATTAACTACACGTATTAACTATATGGTTAGATTTAGGATGAGGGTTTGGTTTATGGATAGTTGCATGTAATTATGTATATTTTATTTCTTTTAACTACAGTAAGTACATGTAACGTGTAACAAGGACACTGTACAATAAAGTGTTACCGGCTTTTTACCGACTCTCATTGCTTTTGACAAGAAGCAATGGTTTAAAGTTAAAATGCCTTCATGATGGATTTGTTTCTTAGAAACATGCAGCTTTTTGCTTCACAAGACATTCATTTATGGGCTGGAGTGGTGTGGATTATTTGTGGATTATTGTGATGCTTTTATCAGCTGTTTGGACTCTCATTCTGACGGCACCCATTCACTGCAGAGGATCCATTTATGAAGAAACAAACTCATCTACATCTTGGATGGCCTGAGGGTGAGTACATTTTCATTTTTAGGTGAACTCTTCCTTTAAAGACGTGTATATATAAACTCTTCACATTTGAAATGTTAAATGTACACAAGCAAATGTTTCGAGATCTTCTAGATCAGATCGGAAGATCAAAGAAATTCTGATTCCTCATGATGTGACTTTAATAAAAGCATCAGTCCCGTCAGAATTCCAATGTCAAGCCTTCAGTGTCAGATGAACGACCTCAGTGATTTAATTTTACACATGCCTTCCACTGAAAAGACTTGAGGCTTTACAGCAGAAATCTTCACAAACTCTCGAAGCCTATGACAGATATTTTACCAATATTCAGAGGGAGGTTTGTACAGTAATTTGCATTCATACGTCATGTGGTTGAGTAACATTTTTGACTGAAAGAGAAGAGAGGTCAGTGAAGTGATTGAGTGTTTCATGTGTGCCGCCCCTTTCACGGGTATTTGAGCAACACAAATCCTGACTAATCTTTCTCACGTGTGAGAAGTGAAACCAGTAGAAGAATGGCAGAAATGATTACCATGGACAGAGACATAATTCTTCTGTGCTCCGCTCTCAGTGAAGGGTCGGAGGTGGATGGAGTTGAGTATGGAGGAGCAGAGGGCGTATGTCATGAGACTGCTGGACGCTCTGGAGGTCACCGATCGAGACAAGAGGCTCAAAGTGGCCCGAGCCATCCTCTATTTGGCACAAGGTACGAATATAGTACATACAACCACAATTCAATGGGCGAATCTCATGAAACCAGTCAACAACATACTTCATAGAGGAAGGAAATAATGAAATATATTATGAGAAATGAAGTCTATTTTAGGACCATTACGATATTTTGCAGCTGCATGTGACTTGTTTATTTTTTTATATTTATGTTATCTATAATTTATTATATTTCAATAATTACTAAGCACATTTGCCCTAGTTCTCATTACTTTAATAATGATGTATTATTTAATTTGTAATGTCATTTTTAGAACTGCCCTTAATTTATGCATATTTAACTTAATAATTATTAAGTTAATAATTAATAATAATTCTGTATAGCAGTATTTGTTTTTAGTAAACATTAAAAATATGTAAAACCATCAAATATTATATGCTATAATGAGAATGATAAAACATTAACTATAAAACATTATATGCTATAATGAGAATCTTCATTGTGCATTATGGTAATGAGAACTTGGACCTTAATGTGCTTAAGTGGCATGAAAATAATGTGTTTTCTTAAGAAAAATGTCATTTCTTATTTTTGCAAATTTAAAAATAAAATGTGTTGCAGTTTTTGTTTTGGTAAAAATATTTTAAAAAGTCAGAAATATATAAAACAATAAAATATGACTATTACAAAAATGAGAATCATTATTGAGTGTTTTTGTAATGTGTATTTGGACTTTAATAATTGGCATGAAGATAATGTTATCTCTTAAGAAAAATATTTTCTTATTTTTATTTATTTTCAATTTTTTCTTTTTTATTTAATTTAGTACTTCCTTTAATTTATGCATATTTAAATGTATTTGATAAGAAATAATGTATTGCAAAATTTGTTTTTTAGTAAAAATATATATAAAACAGTGAAACAATAAAATATGAAACATTGAGCATTATGGTAATTTGAATTTGGACATAAACATGCTGAATTGGCATGAATTGTTTTTTTTAATTATTGGTCCTTAAAATAGTCTTTCCTTAAGCAAAATATAATTTCTTCTTTTTTCTTATATGTATTCAGGTGTGTTTGATGAGTGCGACACAGAAACTGATGTCCTCTACTGGTCCAGACACAACGTCTTCCTCCTCTACGACATGGGCATCTTCACGGCTCTGCTGGAGCTCCTCAGCATGGAGATAGAGTGAGTGTTTTCATTTCCCCAAATGCCTCAGTCTCTGTGTGGAGATGTTTGACAGAGGGCAGGCAAGGACAGACAGGCGAAGGGTGAGATACTGAAAGAGACAGACAGAGACTGAATCTCCAGTGGAGGGAAGTGTTTAACAGTGCTGCTATATTTTCTCTCCTTCTCCTGAGGGAGCAGGTTAGAAACGGCTCAGTCATGACTGTGAATGTGTGTGTGTGAAACAGTTGTGTATTTCTGTGGCTCTCCTGGGTGCTGTACTACTGAGACGAACGGCTTTCTCTTTTCTGTTTCTTAATGCCCGCCGTGTACGGTAGCAGCTGCCTGGGCGGCACAGCGAGCCACTTCTCCATTTCTCTAATTACCCACATTAAGTACACTTCCATGTTAATGGATCTCTTTATTTTGTTCAGAGAGTGATATCAGTGCAATCAGATTTCACTCTTATTATTGCACATACTGTACCAACATAAAAATGAACGTGCAAAAAACTACTCCAAACACATTAGCAACCGCATAGCAAATGGCCTGGCACCCATTCATTATACCTTAGGATTGTGGTGGCAACTTCTGCATGCGCAATTAAGAAAATGTAAAAACCTACTGTATTTTCGGAAAATTTGTCATACCTGACTGTAAGTCACACCAGGTCAAAATTGCATTGTTAAGAGAAAAAAAAACATCACATTTCAGAAAAAAAAATAAAAATAAACGAAATGCTTAAAAAATATTAGAAACACTATAAACATGTATTTTAGCTCTCTTCACTACACTTCCTTTAAATTTAACTATATTTAGAACAGAGAAATTGTAGTGCCATTCAGTATTATTTTTGTATCATTAAGATGATATTATTGATTTTATTTTTTATGTTTTTGTTATCATTTTAATTCTTTTTTATTTTTTTTTATTATTATTTTACATTTTTTTATTTAAGTTTTACTTTTTTGTACATCAAGTTGAATTAAAATGAAAATTAAAGTTAAAATTCATTGGTGATTATATATATATATTTAAATATTTTATTTTACTTCAGTTATTATTTTACTTCAAGTAGCAGAATTGTTTTATGGTTTTTAGATTTAGTTAACTATAATAACGTTGGTGGTTTATTCATTATAAACGAAATTTATTATAAACCATAAAACTGAAAAAGCAAAACTGAAACCACTGGTGTGTGGGAAATGTGTTATTAAAATAAACATTGCACATGTTTTGCATGCGTCACGTTAATTATATTAATGTGAAGCATGAAAAACATGATATAAGTCAACTTTATATAGGTCGCTTTGGAATAGTTGCAGTTGCAGATGATTAAAAAACATTACTTGCGTTGCAGAAAATATAATAGCTTACATTTAATATATTAAACTTATTTCAGTCCATCATATTATTTTGTGTGCTTGACATTGGCATTGTATAAATCGCTTTGGAATATAAACCACGGCACATTTAAAAAAAATTTTTTTTTTTTTACAATAGAGTTCTATTTTTGAACATTAGGCAACTTCATTACTTAACAAACTAAGAATGGAAAATATTTCTAAACCATTTATTAATCTTTGTTAATATTAATAATAATATGAATTAACATTTATTTATTCATTATTAAAATCAAAAGTTGTATGTTCATATTATTTAATGGACCTGAGATAACATGAAATACCAATAAACCGTTTTGTATTTATTAACTGACATTAAAGATTAATACATACTGTAACAAATGTATTGCTCATTGTTGGTTAATGTTGCTTAATGCATTAACTAATGTTTACTAATGGGAACTTACTGTAAAGTGCTACCATTATTTTAGTACATAAAGTTAAACTAAATGAAAATGAGAATTTTTTCCTTGGCATCTACCTAAAATAAATTCAGTTTTAATACTTTTTTTAATATTTTGTTTCAGTTAACATTTATTTTATTACATGTAACGTACATGGTTTTATTGTTTTAGTTTTGGTTAACTATTAACCCTGGTCTTTTGGTGCAGTTGTAACGTAAGGATGTCCTCTTACATGTGCATTGATATTTTGATTTAGTATCGTTCCCTTTTTCTCCAGTAATAACCAGGCGTGCAGCAGCGCAGTGAGAAAACCAGCCATTTCTCTGGCTGACAGCACTGAACTCAGGTAAGATGCCCACTGGGACTGATTCGTTTTTTTTTTTTACTCTCACATCATTAGACTTCACTTCATCCAACCCGCAATCCACTTCTCAGATTTACATTAAAATTGGTGTGGAGGAACCCTGGGCTGACAGAGAGCTTTCATGTCTTTGAGTGCTTTGCATCAATGCACAATACATATATATATACAAAGGAGTAATGCTGCTGCATTAGCTGATTATAGAAGGATAATACTTGCCCTTGGTTACAATACACAAAGACTCACTCTTGTACTAACACACACTTACACTCAATAACTCAGATTGAAAGTAAAGGCGTTTGCATCATGTTCTGAAGGGTTCTTCTGAGCATCATGTATCTGATGGTCGAGACCATTCGAGTGGAAATGGAGGGTGACAGTCCTGAGAGGAAGGCAGCCAGAGAGACCTTTAAAACAGAGTTGGGTGAGAAAGACTGTAAGAGAACGGTGTGGCCTTTAGTCTTACAGATATACAGTGTGTGTGTATTTGCAGTGGTTGGCTGTTGACCTTCCCTATGGCGCAGTGATTAACCTCCCTCCTCCTCTCAGGTTCTCCCCTTTTTAACGGAGAGCCCTTTGCCCTCCTCCTCTTCACCATGGTAACCAAGTTCTGCAGCATGAATGCGCCCCATTTCCCCATGAAGAAAGTGCTGCTCTTACTGTGGAAGACCATACTGGTCAGTCTCAATACACACACATCAGAATCACTGTTCATATGCTCCATTTTAGATAAATAATTTTGATAATATTTTGTTTTATAGATCTATTCTATTCTATTCTATTCTATTCTATTCTATTCCACAGATAATTGACTGCTTATTCTATGCTATTCTGTTATGCTACATAATACTTATTCTATTCTATTCTATTCTATTCTATTCATCACATTACATTACATACTACTGTTAAAAAGTGTGGGGTCAGTAAGATGTATTTTTTAAGGATATTAATACCTTTATTCAACAAGGATGCATTCAATTGAACAAAAGTGACAGTAAAGACATTTATAATGTTTCTACTATTTCAAATAAATGCAGAATCCTAAAGAATGTTCAGTTTCCACAAAATATTAAGCAGAACAACTGTTTTCAACATTGAAAACAATAAAAATGTTTTTTGAGCAAGAAACCTGCATGTTAGAATGATTTCTGAAGGATCATGTGACACTGAAGACTGGAGTAATGATGCTGAAAATTCAGCTTTGAGATCACAGGAATAAATTACATTTTTTAAATATATTAAAATAGAAACAGTTATTTTAAATTGTAAAAATATTTCACAATTTTGCTGTTTTTGTTGTATTTTAATTTAAATAAATGCAGCCTTAAAGAGACTTTCAAAAACATAAAAAAAAATCTTGCAGACCCCAACATTTTGAATGGTATCTTAATCTGGATTGATTGAAGATTTTATTCGGTTCTATTTTCTTTCATTATGCTACATTCCATAGAATAATTACTGATTATTCTATTCTATTTTACCAGATAAAGAGAGACCTTTTTAGATTTTTCAGAATATGAACACTGTTCTTATCATGGACTCTTTCAACTCTAAGTCAGGCAGCTCTAGTCAATAACAGCTCTGTTTATGTGCCTATAGTGCTCTGTCCATTGATTTCTGCGTGTGTGTGCACCTCAGTTCACTCTGGGAGGTTTCGAGGAGCTGCAGGAGATGAAAGTGAGAATGAGAGAGCAGTTGAACCTGCCACCGCTCCCTGAGGACAGCATTAAGGTGGTGCGAAACATGCGGGCGGCTTCTCCTCCAGCCTCGGCCATGGAGCTCATCGAGCAACAGCAGCAGCAGAAGAGAGGACGCAGGAGTCGCCGGGTACGAGAAACACACGCAAATGACTTTCAAAGCCACTGCACTAGCAGAAACCACGTGTAGATGAAATACATGAACTGTGCCAACAGGAGTACACACAACCTCTCATGCGTCTGAACCTATACAATCAGTATATGAATTATTAAACACACAGAAATTCTGATTTGTGCTACCTATTACACAGCCCTGCATCTTGAAAAAATAATTCAATTTGTTGCTGAATTCAAAAATATCAATAAAACTTTCTATCATGCACAGTTTTTTTGTACAAAATAACAATAAAGATTTTTCAGATTATAGGCTATATACTGTATGTATTCACTGCCGTTCAAAAGTTTGCGATCGGTAAGATTATTAATGTTTTTAAAGAAGTCTTTTATGCTCATCAAGGCTGCATTTATTTGATCAGAAATGCAGAAAACAGTACTATTGTGAAATATAATTGCAATTTAAAATAATGGTTTTCTGTTTTCATATACTTTAAAATATGATTTATTTCTGTGTAGCAAAGCTGAATTTTCAAGATCATTACTCTAGTCTTCAGTGTCACATGATCCATCAGAAATCATTCTAATATGCTGATTTATTATCAGTGTTGGAAACAGTTGTGCTGCTTAATATTTTTTGGAACCTGTGATACTTTATTCAGGATTCTTTGATTAATAAAAAGAGAATTTTATTCAAAATAGAAATCATTTCTATCTGTCTTTTGTCAATTTAACACATCCCTGTTAAATAAAAGTATTCATTTCTTTCAAAAAAAGAAATATTTTTTTTTTTACTGAGCCCTAATTTTTAAACTGTATATTAACTGTGTATATAAGTGTATGTTGTTACAAAAGATTTCTGTTTTAAATAAACTTTTTATTAATCAAAGAATCCTACAAAAAAAGTATCACTGATTCCAACAAAAAAAAAAAGATTTCTGAAGGATCATGTGACACTGAAGACTGGAGTAATTATGCTGAAAATTTTCCTGTGAAGCTTTGCATCACAGGAATAAATATAATAATATAGGGAATATACTTTAAATTATATATGTATATGTATCAGCTTTAATGCACTTGTCAAAATAAAAAAAAGCAGTCAAATGTCAAAGTTTTTAATGACAAAAATAAGTATTTGGTATGTGTTATTTAATGTACAGTCTGCAACAGAGTGGAAAAAGTGGTAGTAAAGTCTTCAGAATCATTCAGACATGTGAAAATTGGCTTTATGGCAGTTTTTCTGGCGATTTAAGGGATAATACAAGACTTCTTCACCATGCAAATGGTTGTCGAAAGCAAAAATCGTAAGAAATACATCAGATTGTGTGGTTTTGTAGCAAAACAGCCACTATTTTTTAAATCAACAGCCTAAAATTAGTAAGAAATAGTACTGGATTTCATTCAGTGAATATGATGCAGGGCGGTGTTATACTAATATGACAGCCCACACAGCCTGCAAAACATACACGAGCTTTAAAATAAACACACAAAAAGGACTTCATGCCACACTTCTAACATTGCAACGGTCATGTCACAATGAGAATGAAATGATTGGCCGGACAACATCGTGGACCAATCACAGCAGGTTTCACAGTTTTTGACCTTTCTCCTTCCTGCCTCACTCTGTCTCTGTAAGTTTTCTGTAACCCTTTCTCCTCATCTCTCCCTCTTTTCTGCCCTTTTCTCTCTGGGTTTTCGTTGTCCTGTTGGCTCATTCCCATCTCTTCCTTGTGTCCCTACAGAGTGCCTTTGTTGATAGCTTGGAAGGAGACAGTCCATATGCCAAGAAACAGGTCTTTACCCCAAACCCCTTTTGTGCATTCTCTTTGTTGTGGGCTGGCCTTGCACTCCTTCACTCTCTTTTCCTTCACAGCAATTTGTTTTTCCTTTGAAACTTGATTTGGGGAAGGGTTCTGAGAGATACAGCTGGCCATGGACATGAGCAAGACTCTCTATCTCTCTCTCCTCCTATCTTTCCATTTGCACATCTTTCCACATATTCTCAGTCAATGAGATCCGGCTCCCACTAGCTAGCAGAATGGCTTCTTCTCATAGGCAACCAATCACAGCTGAGTCACCTCTGCTCATGGCCTTTAGTACCACCCACAGACACACTCATACATTGACTGCACTGGAACCAATGATGGCGCTCCACCAATGCACCTCATGCCTGATGCTTGCTCTGAATCTTGCCATTCATGCGTTTGCACAACACTAGAGATGTGAAGAACTTGGTTTTTGTGCCTTTGTTGAACTGAATCTGCACCGGAATGTTAAAAAAGAAGCTGCAATGTTGTCCCCAAAATTGGATTGAACGTTTTTGTGATGCTTATCCTTTGCAGGTTTATGGAACGGTAAGTTTCAGGAATAAACTCTAAGCAATGGATGGGGAACGTAATCTGGAGGCTAAAATACCAGAAGAACCTGCGGAAAAAACCCTGATAGGAGTCTCATTCATGCAAAACCTCACATACAGGAGACTTCAATTTGGTCATTTCAGAAAAAAAATGTAAAGAAAAAAATTAAAGAATGAAACCAAACATCTTTCACACCATATAAATGATATATTTTAAAATCTTAAAGGGATAGTCCACCAAAAAATGAACATTTTGTCTTCATTTACTCGTCCTCAAGTTGTTCCAAACCTGAATTTCTTTCTTCCGTTGAACACAAAAGATATTTTGAAGAATGTTGGTAACCAAACAGTAGCCATTGACTTCCATATTTTTTCCATAATATAGAAGTCAGTGGCTACCAACTGCTCCAAACATATAGGTTTGGAACAGCACGAGAGTGAGTAAATAGTGACAATGTTCATTTTTGGTTGAACTATCTCTTTTAGTTATCAAGTCAAGTCAAGTCGAGCTTTATTGTCATTATGAATGATGAATTTGGGCTTTCTTAATGAGACTCAACATCAGGGTCCAGAGTAATATATACATTTGCAACTTGATCTTAAACTCTTTCTCCCTCTCTTGCAGCCACTGGTCAAACAGGACAGTCTGGACACTTACAACGAACGAGACCCTTTCAAAAATGATGACGTGCGGGATGAGGAAGATGACCCAGAGGACATGGACAGTGGCATTGAGGGAGAGGTCGACCCTCTCGACAGAGACGTTATTATCCAACCGCCGCCCCCGCCACCACTACTGCGGCCACCAACCGAGAGACTGTCCTTCCCCAAGGGACTGCCATGGGCTCCCAAAGTCAGGTAGTGTACAGGGTTTTTATCAAATGTAATGGCCATAAACTGTGCTATTTTGACTTGTTTCAGAGATCTGGGGTCTCATTTATAAACTGTACACCTTGTCACACAGCAGCTTTTAGGCATTTTTCTGTTTTTTGTTATAAGTCAGAAATGACAAGGAGGAAGCTTCCCTCAATACAAAGTCAATGGAGAGGGTTGGATTGCCCCCCCCCGGTGTGGGCGTGGCCTAAATGCGCTCTGTCGCTATGCATGGAAATATGCAGATGAGGTTATGCATAGTAAAAGAGGGCATTGCAAGCTCCATATATGGTGATTTCGGGGAGGAGACGGGGTGAAGATGCACGTATGCACAATTTTCCCCTGACTGGGATTTATAAAGGGATTTTTGCACAGGTTCTGGCGTACACCTGGTTTTATAAATCAGAAAACCTTTGCGTGTACGCAAAATCTAGCTTTTGTGCATACGTACACTTTTAGGATTAAATCTACAGAGAGTTTTATAAATGAGACCCCTGTTGTTTTGCAATAAGTATGAGCAATTTTTGTAAATAAGCTTCAGGGAGACAAAAGTTTGGGGTCGGTAAGCCTCATATGGTCACCAAGGCTACATTTATGTGATTACAAATACAGTAAAAACAGGAATATTGTGAAATATTATTCCAAATTCAAATAGCTGTTTTCTATTTTAATATATTTGAAAATGTAATTTATTCCTGTGATGCCAAGTCGAATTTTCAGAATCAGTACATATATAGTACATGCAATATATTTTTTGATTGATTCATCTATTTTCAGGATTCTTTGATGAATAGAAAGTAAAAAAAATACATTTTTGAAACCTTACAAATGTCAACCTTGTCACTTTTGATCCACTTAATGCATCCTTGCTGAATACAAGTATTAATTTCTTTTAAAAAAAATCATACTGATCCCATACTTGTAGTCCATCTGCAGTGACCCGTCTAACTGCCTACAAAAATCTACTACAGCTCCTGTGCTGGAAACAGGCTGGTTTTAGGACTGCAGTACCTCTGACATAAATATTGCATATTTGTGGACAGACTAATGAACAGGGAGAAACACAGAGGAAGAAGAAAAAAAAGAGATGAATTTAGAACAGCAAAAGCTGTGACAGTCACATTTGATCAAATCCTCCTGATTGTTCAAAGAGCCACGCAGTACAGTGTTTACCTTCTTTACCTGTGAATTGAGCTGCACTGCTGCATGCAGATGGGAACGAGAGCGTGAGGGAGGGGGTGCTGCAGCACTTTAAAGAGCTTAGTGTAAAGACGACAAAGGGACACATTTACGCTGCTCTTTTTTATAAGTTTAAGCAGCTGTCTGTTGGTAGCAGTCCTGTCCTAAACCGAGAAGAATTCCAAACCAACTCCATGTAGTCAATTCCTTTCTTCTTTCTCCCACAGAGAGAAAGACATCGAGCATTTTCTGGAGACCAGCAGAAATAAATTTATCGGATTCACCTTGGGAAAGTGAGTGTTTGATAAATTCTCCCAGGTTCTGAATCTACGAGAAACGATAATAAAGGTCACCTTCATTATCATTAATTCAGTATACTCTGCTGTTTCTGGTTCACATTGTATTTTCTTTCTTTCTAATGTTGTTTTATAGTGACACTGACACTTTGGTTGGGTTACCCAGGCCCATACATGAGAGTGTGAAGACTTTGAAACAGGTAAGCATGGAAACATTTTTGTTTTCTAATATTCTAGTATTCTTCTACACAGCTGGAAGAGTAAAAAAATATTCGAACATCATATGCATGAATGTTTTGCCCTTTTATTGACACAAAGTAAGTTGATTACTGTATATATCTGTTGGATTTAGCAGCTGTTGTGCCACAGATATGCATTGACGTGAATCCAGTGGTCTAATGCATGCTCTATTGGGGCTCTTTCAGCCATTCACAGTTTAGATATCAGCCCTCGGTTACCATGGCAATTCTCTCTCTCTCACCCCTTCTCTCTCAAGCACAAGTATGTCTCCATAGCAGAGGTCCAGATCAAGAGAGAGGAGGAGCTGCAGCAGTGTCCCATGACTATGGTAAGTGACTCAACTTTGCTGTTCTTTTGCATGTATTATTGGTTCATTAAGCTGTCAGTCAGAATCACCTCTTTTGATTGTCTAGGGGGAAGAGGAGGTGGAGGACACACCTGCAGAGATTCTATATTTGGGAATGTTGCCTAGTCTCTCTCAGTATGTAGTAAGTGTCTCCTACACTTCATCTTTTTACACATCCAGATACTTGGGAATATAGCTCATGCTTTCCAGAAAAATCTTTCTGATAATATTTCACAGCAAACACTATTGGCCTATTTGTCGTTTCATAACGTGTTGTTTTAGATTAGTGCAAAAAAACCCATCCAAAAAAACAATTTTAAGTGTTTATTTTATTGCACTTTTTCTGTTTGTATCTGTAGATTTTAATTACAATACATATTTAAGGCCGTAACCATAAACCATAAACATGGTGAAAATATTTATATTTTTCCAGCTGTTGACCAGGGTTATTATAATGAACTAAAACTGAAACTAAAATTAAAACCATAAGAAATATTTTCATTACTTGAATAAAATAATCATGAACTGAAATTATTTAAATTAAAAATTAAATATATATATTTAAATATATCTATATATTTATATGTATTTAGTATCCAAAGCAACATTCTAAAACTAAAACTGAAATAAAAATAGACATATTTCAAATAAAACTACAGAAAATGCCACAAGCACACAACAAATTAAAATAAGAAGGAAAGTATAAAAATAAAAACTGATTCAAAATATTAATAAAAACAAATGGTATCTCAATGATTTTCTGCTTTATGTAATGATAAAAAGAGATATCCAAAATCCCCTCTGTGAAAATCTTTGACTTTAATGTGTCAGCAAACAAGAAATTTTAACCTAGCTTTATCCAATATTCAGATTTCTGTTCTGGAAAGCTATGCAAATTAGTGCACATATTTAATTAGACAGTGCCTCATTTGCATATTTAAACATAACATTCTAGCAAACTTGTAATGCAAAAAAGAGAAATATTTGCAATTCCTAATGTAATCAATCAACTTAACTTGGGAAATATTTTTCTTAATTCTTTTTACTTACAATAATTATCTGTGGTGTCTTGCCTTAATTCTAAATGCTAATACTTTATGGTGTCGGGGTTAATGCATGCATCTCTTCAGACAAACCTGGTAGGAATGTTGCACTAATGTTAGTCTCTTTGTAGATTGCTCTATTGAAGCTCCTTCTGGCTGCAGCTCCAACCTCCAAAGCAAAGACAGACTCTATCAACATCCTAGCCGACGTTCTGCCGGAGGAGATGCCGTAAGTCTACGCACAAATACAGCAGAGACTCTGCACTTGATGTGTGCATGGCGCATGAAAAGATCAGTGCGCTTTGTTTCAGATGCACAGCACACATTTCCCGTGTTTGTGTTGGAAACAGAATCACCGTCCTGCAGAGCATGAAGCTGGGCATTGATGTGAACAGACACAAGGAGATTATCGTCAAAGCGATTGCAGCTCTCCTGCTACTGCTGCTCAAACACTTCAAATTCAACCACATATACCAGGTCAGACTCTCTTTATTTGCCATTCCTCTCTCTGCTCGTGTCTCTCTGATGTCTTTGGCTGAACTGACCCTGCGCTCTGCTCTCGCTGTCAAAGCACCATTTCTTTACCAGACAACGAAAGAGAGAGAGCCAGGGAGAGACAACGATGAGACAAGCACTTAAACTAAAAAAGGATACTCTAAATACATCAAAAAAAAATTTCAAATTAATTAATATTTCAAATTAAAGAGGGGATTTAGAGACTATTTTCTACAGCTGTACTCATGCACTGAGCCAGAAATCTCTACTTCAGAAGTGCTTACATTCAACAAATAGTTTTATTTCTTATTTATATTTTGAAGATTTATGGGTCAAAGACAAAAAGGGGTTCAAGCATCAACATAATGGTTTAATGTAGCTTACATGTTTTCCTTACATTAGAATGTGTCCTGTTTAATGTGATTTTTCTGAGAAAAAAAAAATGACTATCATACATTTTTACTTTTTTTTTTATTTAATTTTTTTTTATTAACAGACGACACCCAGTAAAATATCACAATAGAATAACAAAAAACTTTGTCAGGCATATTTTAGAACAAGAATCATTAGATGACATTTAAAAAATATTTAAAGGATCACACTGAAGCCCCCAAATACTAATTAATTGTAATTTTAAATCTTACCCAATCTTTTTCACTATCCATCAAACCACTAGGTTTTACACATTTGTCAGCAAAAATTTTTACATAAATATATCTGTTACGCTGTTTGTTCACATTTATTTGAATATGATTTTATATTCTTAAAAACATAGTAAAAATATATTTTTTTCTGGCTGTTGACAGTATTTTCTGATTTATGAAGTGATAAAAAGGAGATATCCATTCTTTAAAAACATTTTGACAAACCTTGCTTTGTTCAGAATTATGCATTGGATATCTAATGCATATTTAATTAGGTAATGCCTTGTTTGTATTTAAACATAACATTTTAGCAAACTTAACACGTTTGCAATTTGTTGCCTTGCCTCATATGCTGAAAAAATCTGAGAATTTCTCTCCTCCTACATCAAATTATTTTAAAATATTAGCAGAGGACGAGAACAAAATGTTCTAAAGCGTGATGTGCTTCATCTTGTCAGCACAGTTCAGACTAATCCTGTATGATGAGCATGACAAATTATGAAAAATGAACGTGGGTGTTTTAAGTGGCGCCCTCTATTGGTGGAGATAAATAGCACTGCAGTGGGAACAGTTTCATAAGACATTTATTTTCATTTTACCCTTTGTCACACTTGACTTAAAGGTTCACTGAATAATCAGTTACTGAAGGCAGTCGCACGTATCTTTTCCCTCACTGTCCATTTCAATTACTCAATCACTCACTCGCTCAGATTAAACAACAAGAACGAGCGTCAGCATTGCTGATCGGCTGACATATCACGCCGAGCTGATGTACAGTTAATTCTGGGTAACAGGAGAGGCTCTGGGTTTCTCTTTGACAGAGTTTGCTCATTAACGTCTAAAGCCATGATAAACGGAGAGGAACTGGAAACCAATCACTCTTCAGTATGCATCTCAGTCTCAGCTGAGAGAAACGATGAATGTCTTGCTAATGAAAGCTTCAGCTCATCAGAGACAGTTAATTATAGATATTATGGGCCAAACTGACTTCCACTCCATGTAACGCCACTGGATTTATAATATAATAAAATGTGGTGTTGTTCAAATGCTGGAGATTTTTATGAATGACTTTATTTATGATCATGATGTCTTTTGTGTTTTGGACAGTTTGAATATGTGGCTCAGCACCTGGTGTTTGCCAATTGCATCCCGCTCATCCTCAAATTCTTCAACCAGAACATCATGTCTTACATCAGTGCCAAAAACAGGTAGAAATTTGGATATATATTAATTCAAACCAACTTCTGTTTCAGTAAGTCTTTTAAACATATTGTGTTTTCTGATGGCAGCATTTGTGCCCTGGATTTCCCTCATTGTGTGGTTCATGAAATGCCTGAACTCACAGCTGAAAGCCTGGTAATGAGACAAAACACTACAATTTTGTCTGGTTTTTTTTTTACTCCAGACTTTATTTTATAGGTAGTGTAGGTGACTGAAAAGAAAGAACCTATCATTTTTGTGGGTTGTTAAGATGCTGAATGTGTGTCTGTGTGTGCAAACAGGAAGCTGGTGACAGTAATCAGTTTTGCTGGTGTAATCTCTTCTCCTGCATCAACCTACTGAGGATCCTAAACAAAATTACCAAGTGGAAACACTCAAGAACTATGGTGAGAGAAAGAAAATGTCTGTTTTAAAGAATACCAGCATTATGCCATCTCGTTTATACTTAGGCCTTGTTCAAGAGAAGTATGATTGAATTCCTGTGTAAATGGTTTATATCCTATAATTACTACATCGTTTTGTTTTTATTTGTTTTAAAAAAAAATTTTATTATGGTTTTTGCTGTGTTTTTCTACATAACCTTGCCTGTTTCTCTGTTTCAAAATACATATCAGTGTTTATGTGTGTATATATAGCTAATGATATCAATCAGTGGCATCTCTAATTGTTTAATGCAATCTGTTCATGTGGAGAAAATGAATATAAAGGAAAAAAAAATATTTGTTTATACATCTGTTCATAAATTATTGCATTCTATTCTTTGAGGCAGTTCATGTATGAATGGATTTACATACAATTTTCAATGGTTTGTGTTGGGTCTCGTTCCTTTCCAGATGCTTGTGGTGTTCAAGTCTGCTCCTATCCTCAAGAGGGCGCTCAAGGTTAAACAGGCCATGATGCAGCTCTACGTCCTCAAACTTCTCAAGATACAGACCAAGTATCTGGGCCGCCAAGGGGCAGAGCCTGTGAGAAAGACAGTCAACTTCAAGATCCTGTAGAAGGTGTACTGTAGGTTTAGCATCAGATTCAAATTTAGAATGTTTTTATTCTAATGTTTTAGAATGTTTTTAAATTTTGAATTATTTCCTTGGTGAAACATGGGTCATAAGCTGCGATTCAGAAGCTGCATCTTTTAAAGGTGCTGTATGTATTATTATTATTATTTTTACTGTACTAAAGCATAAAAATACTGTTATATGTTTGCAGATATTTAGGAAACATGTTTAGTTCACATACTTTTTTTTCTCAGAAAAACAACGCTACAGCCAGTTATTCTACTATGAAATGTATGTTGATGTTCTGTGTCGGAATGTCTGTTTTTGTTTTGGTCTGTTTGATTCCGCCCACTGCCAATTTACCCAATATTTTTTCAACACCCGAGTTGCCAGTTGGTGGAAAACACAGTATATTGGAGCCATGAAAGCCAGCAAATTAACTGGGTTAGAGATCGCAGATTCTAAAAAGCCTCAGAAACCATCTAAACATCTCTATGACCAGATGGAATATTAAAACACTGATAAATCAACTTACAGTGTAAGGCTTGTCGCCTTCCTTTGTAAATTGTACTCGTTCCTGTTCCATGTCCTCAATATGGCAACCCTCGTGAATGTCGAATCTGAGGAGGAGGGGTCAAGAGAAACGACAATGTAAGGTTCATCATCTTCCATTGTCAATTGCACTTGTTCCTATTGTGCGTCCTCAATCTGGCAACCCACGTGAGCGTCAAGTCTGAGAAGGAAAGGTTTGGAGCAACAATCCTCTCCAACATTTTGAATTTGTAATGCATTACCCATTTCAACCACTAGCTGTCAATATTACATACTGCACCTTTAGAGGCTGCATTTAAAGACCAAATGTGACAGGCTTTTTGGAGGCTCCTTCAAATGCAGCCTCGAAATGCATCTTTCAATTCCCAGGCCATGAAAGATACAACAAATGGATCCCTTGCGGCACAGACTAACCATTTAACAATGTTTGGTTCGACCTTCGAAGGATGCAACCCCTGAATTGGGACCCAGCTATTGTAGTTGTTCTTATATGTAATACATGCTTCTATTTTTCATTCTCTTTTGCCAGATATTGACGCTCGGCCGTGGGATTTCCAGGCGGAGGAGTGTGCACTACGCGAGAGCATCGAGAAATTCAACACGCACCGTTACGATAAGAATCAGAATAGTGATTTTACACCAGTAGACAACTGCCTCCAAAGTGTTTTAGGCCAGCGTGTCGACCTGCCCGAAGACTTCCATTACAGCTATGAGATGTGGCTTGAAAGAGGGGTTTTCTCCCAACCTATTCAGTGGGAAGGTCTGCTACAAGCCCAGTGATCCTGCTGTGATTATTACGGGACTTTTTGTTTCTTATTAAACCGACACAATTACTGTGGGATCACGCAAATACTCAAAGCACTGAGGGTCTGCCGTTCCTGTTCTGCAATGAATTCTTGTAAATAGAGATATATGTGAATATAGAATGGTGGTCTTCCTTATTCTGTGTAAAAGCATTTGATGCTTTGGGTAAAAACAAATATATCGGTGTATGGAATGAAAGAATGATATCTAACTGAAGCACACTTTATGTATAATAACTGCACAATACAGTATTCTAACATATATACTATTCTGAAATGATCAAGATTTATTTATATGGTCACTCACTGTGTCTAATTGTGGAAACGTTTGTTATTTATGTAAATATGAACACTTCATGAGGTTGTGAGGTTCCACCTGAGGCAGGGTCTCTCTTAAAAAGTGGTTGTGTGGAGTTGATGTGTTAAAAATTAAATGAATTGATTTTTTTCCCCGTAGCATCATGTGTTAAACAGGAGGGTGTCTATGTTCTCGAGAAAGCAGTGAGTCACCACTTTTTGTCCCCATGTAGCACTGCACATCACACAAAAGACCCCTGAGCAGCACAATACACACATTCAAAGTGTCCTTGGTGACTGTATCGTCACCCACACTAAGCATGTCGCTCACTAAATGGTGCTGTTTTTTAACACTTAATTTTATCTCCTTGTTACTTGCGTCATTCTCTTCTGAGATTAGCACTGTATGAAATGTTTGTGCTCTCTCCATCAAAACAGTGTCACAGACAGCACCTAACTGTTTATTCATGCTTGTTTTACAGGGTTTATCTTGCAATATCATTTCTTTTTTTTTTATTCTCATTGTTTTGTATTAAACTAAGGTGCTGTGTAAATGAAACTACCTATGACGATCCATGCCAAATACAGCACCATCACATTTTTATATGTACACTGATTTGTTGTACGTGTACAGACTGCACTGTAAGTGAATGTGGAAAATTGATGTAAGAGTCTTTAATAAATTATAAAGAGAGTTAAATAATCATAACCTTGTGTAACATATCTCTGTCTGCAGTTTTAGTTTTGTGTCATATTTCCTCACACACTAGATGATCCACAAAGAGAGATGACTAAATTGTGAAGATTCAGTTTATCACAAGAGGTCGTTAAGTTGAATTTATTGTGACTGATTCCTTTAATGTAAATCTCTTAAATGGTCAGCATATGATAATATATTCAAATAGAAAGCAGTTATTTTAAATATTAAAAATATTTCACAATATTTTGGATCAAATAAATGCAGGCTTGGTGAGCAGAAGAGAATTCTTTAAAAAACATTAAAAATCTTGCTGTCCAAAAACATTTGACTGGTAGTGTATATAGTGTAACGTATCACTGCCTGCTTTTATTTCTTGCCTTTAAATCTGCAGTTTTCCTCCGCTCCTCTAGACGGCGCAAGCGGGTTTCACCTTCAGTCCGACACCTTCAGCTGCTTGACAACAAGACGCTTGATGACAGTCACAACAACACGTGCAGATGACAGCTATTAATATCAGTATAAAAACATGTTTTTCAGCTAATCAGCAAATGAAACCGACACACGGTCCGATAAAACGCTGGAATCAACGCGACTCACCTGTAAGTAAATGTTAAATGTCTTGCACGCGCTGTATAGCAAATGAATCGGTAGTTGTTGCGTTACGTTTATAATCTCTGACCGAGTCGCCAGATATTGACATTATAAAGTGTAATAATAAGGAATCGCGCTGTTTGTCTCTGTTGATACTGCAGCAGGTGTTGTGTGAACCTCTGATGTTCTGCTGCTTCATGTTTTTCTACTTCTAGTTGGTAAATGATGGTAAATTAATTAATTAAATTAAATGAATTAAGTCTAGTTCTGATAATAAGAGCCATAATGAAACCAGAGTCGTTAAAATGCTTTTTTCTTTATTTAAAAAAATACGTCGCAAAAAATTAAAAGTGTGATGCAATAAATTAAATGTGATGTTAGTTCAGTTTACAGGGACACTCTGCGATTGGATTTCATTGCAAATCATTTGCTCGTGATGTTTTTATAATCCTATTCTGATGTTTTGTAGATCAGGGATTCTTCTGGATGGGAATTTTTTTTAAATTATTATTATTATTATTATTATTATTAGCATTATTATTCAGCATTTCCACTGATTTTTTTTTTGTGGCCTGCAAGAAAGTAATTTAATAGCATCATCAGAACTAAACTGAAATGTACAGTAGATTGAATGAAACTGATTGATACAGCATTACTGAAGTATAATAGTATAGAGTCTGTAGTATTTTATAACTATGCAACATTAATATATGTAGCTATTTTTATTACCTGTTTTTTTGACTAATAATGTCTTTATTCCTGTCTTGACTGAACAGAATAAGTGCTGTGCTGTGGATTGTAAAGCTGGACAGACAGTGACTGTAATGATGGACATCTGCTTGTGGACAGGTGATGTATCTACTGTGTGAATGTGTGTTCTAGTGCACTAAACATGTAGGTTACCATCATTTTCTTTCTGAAGGGCCTCTCCTGTGAAAAGCAAATGATGGTAACCTAAGTAGGTGAGGAAGGGACGGCAGATGATAATTTTTATGTGGCTTTCTTTTTATGTTCCAGTCTGTCCAAAAGCATAACCACTGTTAGTCACAGTGCGGGAAGCTCCAGGGGGAGACCGTACTGGTATACCCCTTCTTTGGGCGCGCCTTCACACACACTCCACCATTCACTCATATCGCAGAGACCTGGCTGGGATCGAACCAGTAACCTCTGAACCCGTGAGGCAGCACTCTTATCTGTGAGCCACAGATCTCTTGTTAGAGCAAGTGAAGGAACTTATATTTCACTGTTGACTTGTGAGTTCCCAATAAAGACATTAAAGTAAGCTGTGTACATGATATAATGAGATGGGATTTGAACCCATGTTTCCATCTCAGGCTCATCCGCCAACATTGTGTGCTTATCCACTAGACCATCATGAATTTCATATTGTGGTGTGGCATTTGAATGACTTTGTTGGATGAGATTGATTTACAGTAAGAAAGAGTAGGATTTGAACTCCGATCTCCCAGATTCAAACACAAAGCTTTATCTCTCGAGCCACTGAGTCTGTGTAGTTAATGAGTGTTTTGAGCAGGCCTTAATTGAGAGATTTGTTCTAAATTATGAACAATAATTCTGGGTTTGAACCAGGACTTTAATGCTTGAGATTGAAACCTTTAACCACTGAGCCACAGAAGCCAATGTTGTTCTGGTGTTGTTTTTTAGTGTCATTTAGTTTTTAAGTTTAGCTTAATGTAGGTTTAGGATGAGTAAAATACATTCAATGCATCTGTGGGATTTGAACACAACTGCATTGCAGCGTCATGAGTAAAAGTCTCATGTTTAGCCACTGCACTCCAGGTAAAATAGATGGTTTACTATTGTTTTATCTTGTTTGTAGTGTAAATCTCATTTAACGTGATACAAAAATTGCTAGATTTGAGCCAGTACTTTCACACCCAAAGGTGAACAAAATCCACCGTATCACAGAGACTGTGTTAAATTCACTGTTGTTTTTGGTCTTTTACATTAGCATTTATTATGATAAGTTGCAGCAGTGCAATTGACAAAAATCACCACAGGAGGGTGAAATCAGGTTAAGATTTTTGTACTTGATTGTAATTCACAAAAATCACCACAGGAGGACGAAGCCAGGTTAAGATTTTTATACTCGATTGTAATTCACAAAAATCACCACAGGAGGGCAAAATAAATCGAAGTTTATTATACTCTATTGTAATTGACAAAAATCACCACAGGAGGGCGAAACTAGGTTAAGATTTTTATACTCGATTGTAATTCGCAAAAATCCCCACAGTATGCCTAATGAGTCTACTCTTAACCGAGTCTAATGAACGCCCTCCTGTGGTATTTTTTGTGCATTTCATTTTTTTGTCATTGTTTGTGTGTGATTTTGTTGGTTAAGGCTAGAAGGGAGATAGCTGTGGCTACTGGGCATGCGCACATCAATATAGCGTAATTGTTGTCACACTGTACCACAATAATTACTATTTTTACATTATTGTAAGGGGTAGGTTTAGGGTTGGGTTAGGTGTAGACGTTAATAAAATACAACCTAATAGGTAGAAAATTTAATTTAATTGTTAGGTTCCGGTCGGAGCTGTATCCCTTCTAGCCACAACCGATTTTGTTCTGTCCTCTCCTGCTAAAATAAACTGATACACAAAAAAAGTCAGAGGACCTAAGTGGGCCTCCTGTGGTGATTATTGTGAATTACAGCGCTGCAAATGGAGTCAAATGAACTTAAGCAGGAACTTGTTCTGTTCTCTCTGTTCTTGTAATACATGAAAAAAATACATTTTTATACATGAAAAAAATCAAATGATCAAGACTAACGTTCAAAGGTGATCTTGGCACTAGTTTTTCCTCCGCTCCTCTAGGCGGCGCAAGCGGGTTTCACCTTCAGTCCGACACCTTCAGCTGCTTGACAACAAGACGCTTGATGACAGTCACAACAACACGTGCAGATGACAGCTATTAATATCAGTATAAAAACATGTTTTTCAGCTAATCAGCAAATGAAACCGACACACGGTCCGATAAAACGCTGGAATTGAGTGTCACGCGACTCACCTGTAAGTAACTTTATGCATGAAGCGAATTTCTCTTGTTAAATGTCTTGCACGCGCTGTATAGCAAATGAATCGGTAATTGTTGCGTTACGTTTATAATCTCTGACCGAGTCGCCAGATATTGACATTATAAAGTGTAATAATAAGGAATCGCGCTGTTTGTCTCTGTTGACGCTGCAGCAGGTGTGTGAAGCTCTGATGTTCTGCTGCTTCATGCTTTTTCTGCTTCTAGTTCTGATAATAAGAGCACAGTCATTCAAAAACTTTTTTGTTTGAAAAGATATGTCGCAAAAAAATAGAGCAGTTTACAGGCAGTGACTAAACACTCGATTGGTTTTCATTGCAAATGATTTGCTTGTTTTGTTTTTATAATTAAGTTCTGATGTTTTGTAGATCAGGGATATTTTTGATGAGTTTTTTTTAATTAGTATTATGTTGATTATTTAGCATTTCCACTGAGTTGTTTTTTTGTGGAGTGACTTTGTTGGATGAGATTGCAAGAAAGTAATTTAATAGCATCATCAGAACTAAACTGAAATGTACAGTAGATTGAATGAAACTGATTGATACAGCATTACTGAAGTATAATAGTATAGAGTCTGTAGTATTTTATAACTATGCAACATTAATATATGTAGCTATTTTTATTACCTGTTTTTTTGACTAATAATGTCTTTATTCCTGTCTTGACTGAACAGAATAAGTGCTGTGCTGTGGATTGTAAAGCTGGACAGACAGTGACTGTAATGATGGACATCTGCTTGTGGACAGGTGATGTATCTACTGTGTGAATGTGTGTTCTAGTGCACTAAACATGTAGGTTACCATCATTTTCTTTCTGAAGGGCCTCTCCTGTGAAAAGCAAATGATGGTAACCTAAGTAGGTGAGGAAGGGACGGCAGATGATAATTTTTATGCAGCTTTCTTTTTATTTTCCAGTCTGTCCAAAAGCATAACCACTGTTAGTCACAGTGCGGGAAGCTCCAGGGGGAGACCGTACTGGTATCCCCCTTCTTTGGGCACGCCTTCACACACACTCCACCATTCACTCATATCGCAGAGACCTGGCTGGGATCGAACCAGCAACCTCTGAACCCGTGAGGCAGCGCTCTTACCTGTGAGCCACAGGTCTCTTGTTAGAGCAAGTGAAGGAACTTATATTTCACTGTTGACTTGTGAGTTCCCAATAAATACGTTAAAGTAAGCTGTGTATATGATATAATGAGATGGGATTTGAACCCATATCTTCATCATAGGCTCATCCTTCAACATTGTGTGCTTATCCACTAGACCATCATGGATTTCACTTCATGTTGTGGCATTTGAATGACTTTGTTGGATGAGATAGAGTTAAAGTAAGCAATAGTGCAGTTTGAACCAGGACGTTCATGTTTGAGACTGAAGCCTTTAACCACTGAGACACAGAGACTGATGTTGCATGCTTTAATTTTTTTAGGGTCGTTTAGATTTGTCGTTTAGTTGTTTGGTTAATCTTAATGTAGGTTTATGCTGAATAAAACATTTTATTGCTTCTATTGGGTTAGTTCAAAGTTACATGAATAGCCATGCACCACTAGGCTTTAGTTAAAACAAGTGGTTTTCTACGTTTTTATCTTGTTTGAACCTCATTTTAAATTTAAAACTTGCTAGATTTGATTCAATGCTTTCACACCCAAAGGGTGAACAATTATCCACCGTACCACAGACAGTGTTTAGGCCACTATCATTTTTGGTCTTTTATATTAGCATTTTTTAATATCTGTTTAATATTTAGTAATTTAATCCTCAAAATTTCACACTCTCTTTTTTTCATTTAAAATATAGAAGTATTATCCAGGTAAACAAAATTACTTGTTTACGCTATTCTGGAGGAAATAATTTTTTTGTTCAGTTTAAATGATTTCGTATGCAAGTAGCTTATTGCATTCTTCTGTGCTGTTTTTTCAAAATGATGCCAATCTCAGTCAGGTCTAATAACTTGTAAGCTCTATTCTTCTCCAAGAGGGTGAGAGCAGAAGAACATACCCATAATGCATTGTAATGTCAACAGCCAATCATAATTATTCTCACAATCTGTATGTGATTTAATTTTTCTCAGGCTTGTTAAAACACTGCCAAAAAAAAAAGGGACGCACTCTAGTGGCAACTTTTGTGAATTACACCACTACAAATCGAGTCTAATAAATGCACTAAAGGTCTGCAAGGGGGTGAGAGCACAACGCATTTCAGTATGAACAACAAAGCTATTCGTGCTATGTTCTGTCCTCTCTTCTGATAAAAATAATACATTTATTAGCAAGAAAGTTAGAAGACCTGTAAATTGCACCACTGCAAATCGAGTCTGATGTCTTTAAACAGCCCTCGTGTGGTGATATTCCTTCTCCTTCATGTGGAAAATTGTGTCAAGTGCTTTATTTTACCTGGTTTTGCCTGGGGAAAAAAACAAACAACAACAACAACAACAGGAGCCTGAGTGTGGAAGTGCCAACTTATATATTATTAACACAAAGTGCTTATTATTTTTCATTATAAAATAACATATTTAGTGTTTATATAAACCGAATGATTCTCTTACATTGTTGTGTCCTACCTCTTGATGCAAGATAGAGGAACATAAGCTGGCGCCCTCCTGTGGTGAATTGCGTGAGTTGCACTGAAGCAACTGTTTTGTTCGCCTGCAACTCGAGATAAAGGAAAACCTTTTATTAAATTATTTTGCATTGATTTAAATTTAAAATATTGATTATTCTGTGTATCAAAACATTTTTAATATTTAAAAATATCTCTGCTGAGTAAAATAAAGATAAACGTGATGTTTTTATTTCCAGGCGCCCTCCCGTGGTGAACTGTGTGTATTACTGATGCAACTTATTTGTCAATTAGATAACTCGAGTCAGAGGAAGCCTTTGTGTTCAATTATTTAGCACTGATTAAACATTAAACTCTATAAAAAATGATTACATAAAAAAATTAAAAAATGCATTGCATGTTGTCAGAGGAACGAATTGTGTGAATTACAATTTTTTATTTTATTTTACAGGCTATCCAGTCTGAATCGTGCACAGATTTAAAATTTGGTCATTTTCAGTATTTCTTTGGACTACAAAACATTAAGATTTTAATCAGAATTTAATTATTTATATAACTGGATGCCACTTAATTAAACATGTTGCTCTCATGAGGTAGCTTATATTGGCAACAATACAGTAAACTGCTGTTTAAAACGAACTGTATTGTGTGTGTGTTTGTTTAACTACATTTGTAGTATTTATTTGCACAATGCAGCATGCAATATCCTAGTATTACAGCCTGTTCATATCTTGCAAATGTAATGTAAATAGGATGTAAAAAGGAACAATGACAATGCATGTGTCGATGTAGCCTAGCTGTGCTATTTTAAATAGAGAAGACTGCTTACCTTACCTTTATTGGCTTAAACCTCAATGGTAATGATAATGTATTTGTATCTTTCTGGAAGCCTCCACGTTTGTATGATGTCATACACCTTTATAGCAAACTAGCAAAATTAATGTTAGGAAATTTAGGAAGTTTCCAAGTTAAAACAAGCGAAAATTAAAGTACCACATCTTAGTTAAATGGAGCACTATTCTGGAATATTATTTGCTAACCTTTTAAAACTATTGCATTTTGCCCCTTTTAAATGCACACAGATCTTCTTATGGCACCATATGCAAACCTTTGTAAGCTGAATTTTAATGTTTATGAGTTCAGTTGTTACAAGCAGTCTCAGTCTTCTTCCATTTGCCATTTGTTCAGTCCTTTATGCACATTGTAAGAAAAGCAAAAACCAAGACAAATGTATGTGCCAAGCCGTGATTTGCATTGGTTTGCCTTAAAACCTATAGTAGCCTACTGAGGGAAAACAGATGCTGATTAAAATGTGATTAAAGTTAGTTATTGAAAGGCCGTATGAAGCACAGCACCATTTGTGGCAGAGAAACGTTATATAAATATATTTTAATTTTAAATATGAAAACTTACTTTGTTGGTTCTTATGGGACTGCATTTATCTTTGAGAAAATATACAGTATAGAGTCAAATGACAGCTTAGCAGATACAGTGTTACAAAATAAAGACGTTTTAAAACACTGGCAAAACATTTGTACATTCACATGCACTGTATGTTTCCATCCTCCAAAAGTTCCTTTAAGATGCTCCTTTGCATATTCTTTAAACACAAGGAGCAAGTTTGCAAGTCATTCATTGCTATTCTTAGCTTATTTGAATATAGTTAAATCAAGATTTGATTGCCAAATGTGTCGAACTTGCTCTTAAGACTTGTGAAAAAAAAAAAAAAAAAATCTTCAGAACCAGTGATATAAAACAATGCATTTAGCATTTTCATCTCTTTTGTTTACACTGATACCATACATTGCTTAAATTTGTTCATGTTCATTGATTCCAGCAGTTTTTAATATGTGCAATCATTACTTTTGCATTAACAAAAAACCTTGTAGTTAACTTAAGTTAACATGCTTTTCTCAGAGCGGTCCATTGGGTTATTGTGAGCAGATTTCTTTCTTACACTGTATGTGAATAACAGCTGGGGTCAGTCAGAGGAGGGAGGGAGGGGGGTAAAGCTGCTTTCTTTTAACAAAGGTCTCTTACACCTCTATGAACACACATTCACTCATTCTCAAGGACTGCACGACGAAGAGCCAGACGAGTCACAGCTAAAGGTTTTAACACCTTATTTGTTTCAGGTAATGTCTGATCGTGATCTACTTTTAGCTTGTTGAATGGTGTCACCATAACACAATTGAAAAATAATCATGATTTTGAGTCGCTTTTTACGGTGAAAGGGCATATGTATGTTATGAGAAATCATTTAAGATCATTTTGATAATTATAGAACATGTAAAATATATACACGTCAAATTAAATACACTGAATGTACAAAGCCATACTGTAGGCCTATAGCTGTAGGAGCTTTTTAAAAATAATTTGAATTAATGTAGTTTTGAAGAAAGTGGTCTTGCAAAAATGGTAAAAAAAAAAGAAGCAAAACAAAACAATATAACCAATATTTTAAACCAGTTAAATGCAGTATATCCCATTTTCATTAAATCCTAAAGAATTGCACAAATATACATATACTAGTAAGATACATATAATAGTAAGAACAATTATAAAATGTAGCTGTTTTTATGTGAGCATTTTGTTGAAGTTAAAACAACTTTTAAATCACAATTATCATCGAGCATTAGTAGTTGCTGAAGCTTTGTCGTTATTTTTCAGTTTTTGCTGCTTATTGATAACATTTGTTTCTTTTCAGTAACTATGCTGTACTTCTTGAGCTTCATTCTGCTTCTAGGTGAGAAACAAAAATACGATCACAATGTATTGTATGCAAAAAAATTCAGGTTTTACTATCCTTGTGGGACGTTTGGGCTTTACCTGGACCACAAATCCCACCGTTTTATGTGACTCCCCTCAACTTTTTGTGTTTTTCATACAGAGAGTGTAGAAAATGCACTTGTCAGTAAAACCAGCGCGATCAGTGACGTCTCGGTGAGGTTGTTGGATGGTACTGATGCTTGTTCTGGAAGGGTCGAAATTTACAAGGACAGCGACTGGGGCACCATTTGTGATGAAGGGCTAGACGATGTCGAAGGCAACTTGGTCTGCTATGAGGCAGGCTGCGGTCCTCTCATATCCATACAGCCTAGTGCCTTCTTTAAAGAGGGTTCGGGATCGGTACTGACGGATGACCTAAACTGTTCTGGGAACGAGAGCTCGGTGCTCGACTGCAATTGGGGGAACCACACCGAAGTGTGTGACCACACGAAAGATGCTGGAGTCATCTGTGACTGTAGGTTACATTCATATTAGTATTCAAAATTCAATTCGTACATTATTCTAACACTCTTAAAAATAAAGGTTCCAAAAGGAGGGCTTTGTAGCATTTTGGGTTTCACAAAGAACCTTTCAGTGAACAGTTTGAGTGAAGAAAATTGTAATAATCTAAAGGTTCTTCATGAAACCATTAATGCTAACAAAACAAAGGTTCCACAAAAGTTCGATGCCATAGAAGAAGTGTTTTGAAGTTCCCCAAAGAACCGTCCTTAACAATAATTAAAAAAGTTAAATTTTCATAATGTGAAGAAAATCTCAAAAATCTAAAGAACTTTCCACTTTAAAGAACCTTTTGTGCAAAGCGAAGGGTCCATGGATGTTAAAGGTTCTTTGTGGAACTATAGAATTCAATAAAGAGCCTTTAATTTTGTTGACAGTGAAAAGGAATGTTTATTCTTAAGAGTGAAAGAACTTATGGAACTTTTAATTTAGCCACCCTTAGGTTACAAGGCGGCAGCGGCATGTGTTCTGGGAGAGTGGAGATTTTCCACGACAGACAGTGGGGAACGGTCTGCGGCACCACCTGGGATCTTTTGGACTCAGTGGTGGTGTGTAAAGAACTTGGCTGTGGAAGCCCAGTAGCTTCATACTACAATGCTTATTTTGGGAAGGGAGCAGGTCCAGTATGGATGGATGGTGTCAGCTGCACTGGTCGTGAGAGTTTGCTGAAAGATTGTGTGTTTAGCGTTTGGGGAGTGACCACTTGCACTCATGCCAATGATGCTGGAGTCACTTGCTCAGGTAAGTACGATCACCTGAACCTGAAATAATAGCAAAGAAATACACTGGGTATGTTTACATGCACTAATTTCTGTCAATCTGAATGAATCCAATCCAATTTCAGATTCTGAAAGTTCTGTTTACACATCGTAAAACCCAATGGTAACTTAAAGGTGCTGTGTGTCATTTTTTGACTGTGATAAAGCATACAAATACCATGTGTTTGCAGGCATTTAGGAACGTTAAGTTCACATACCTGTTACTCCGAAAAACAATGCTACAATAAGTAATTCTACTTTTAAGGATGGAGACAGCATTTGTTCTGGAAGGGTGGAGGTTCTTAGAAACAACCAGTGGGGAACTGTTTGTGGAGACAGCTGGGACATGACTGACGCTGTAGTTGTCTGTAAAGAGCTGGACTGTGGAAGTCCGGTAGAGGTAAACAAAGGTGCTTATGGAAGCGGTATTGGACCAATATGGATGGATGATGTGAAATGTACAGGCACTGAGTCCACGATGAAGAACTGCAGGTCAAACGGATGGGGAGTTCATGACTGTGAGCACACAAACGATGCAGGGGTCGTCTGCCGAGGTGAACTTCCTGACAGCATTTTCTTACTTTACACATGTTTCCAAAATATATATCCATGTATGACTTTATCATTTTAATTAGGCTGTTTTAATTTTACTCTGACAATTATTCAATATTATACATTGCAACTAGATTTGGTGCAATTCATAACATACAACTTCTATAGATCCCCTTAGTAAACGTCCATAACAAGAAAATTGTCATAAAAAAAAAATCCACAAAATACACTAGGAATCAGGGCTGCACGATTTGGTGGGGGAAATTAAATTGTGACTTCACTAATAAAAATTGCGATTTATTTTATTTTATTGTATGTTTTTATGGCTGCACAATTTGGCCAAAAATTGTGATTATATATCAATAAGACTATACAAAGAAGAAGAAAAATAAGAAATGACAAAAATAAGAAATATCACTATTGTAATCAGGGTTATTATAGTTAACTAAAAGTAAAACCTTAAAAAAAAGTACATTACGTGAAATGAACTTTAACTGAAATAAAATAAAATAGAAAAAAACTTCAAATTACTTTATTTCAGTTAGTTGCCAAAGCAACATTTTTCATTTTAATTTAGTTTAACTTCAGTTCACATAAAATAACTAACACTACAACTGAAATAAAAAATAATAAAAAATAGGCAGGCATTAAAAAAAAAAAAGAAAGAAAGAAAATAAGAAAAATGACAAAAACACAACAAAACCACTGAAAATTGAACTTTGATTAAAATGAAAACAGAAATTGTAAAAATAAAAACGAATTATATATTATTATTATTAGTAGTAGTAGTAGTATTAGCTATAATAATATCTCAGTGATAAAATAACTCTGACTGTAATATTTCAATGTAAAGAAAATAATAATAATAATAATAATACATTTGAAAACATTTTACAATTATGAGCTGCTTATGCGTAAATGAACACAGTGCGGTGCTTCAGTTTGAAACACGCAGCACATATGTTTATTTATTTAAATCGCAGCCTTTGTGATTTGATAATTGCACCAAGCCATATCGCAATTTCGGTTTTATTTTGATGAATCACGCAGCCCTACTGGGTATTATTACAATTACAATCAGTCATTAAATTCCATTACAAATACATTGAATTATCATTGTCTGTATGCATAGAGACGGATCAGGAACTCTTCTGACTTCTTTCTAGAGGTGCGGTTGGTGAACACGAACAACAAGTGTCAGGGCACAGTGCAGGTGTATCATGACGGCCGGTGGGGAACAGTGTGCCACAACAGCTGGGATATCGCAGATGGTTTAGTGCTCTGTAGAGAGCTGGGCTGTGGTGGGAACGCACAGCCCTTGGCAAGTGCCTATTTTGGGCCCGGTGATGGGCTGATATGGATGGATTCACTCAGATGCAAAGGTGACGAGTCAAACCTGAGGAAATGCCAGTTTGGTGGGTGGGGAAACCATCAATGCATTCATGCATATGATGCAGGAATCATCTGCAGAGGTGCGTCCATGTCCAAACCTATACAGTACATCAGTCCTCTATGGAAGCTTGTTTGTTTTTCTCACAATTCTCACAGTTTATCTCTCACATTTCAGATTTTTTTCCCCTGAAATTCTGAAGAAAAAAAGTCTGAATTACTAGATATAAACTCGGAATCATGAGCTGCTTGCGTGTAAATTAACACAGTGCCTCGCTTCACTCTGAAACACCTTTGCAATCTGATAAATACAATTCTGAGTTTCTATCTCTTGCTATTCTGAGAAAAAAAGTCCGAACTGTGGGATAAAAAGTTGCAAGTACCTTTTTTTTATTGTTTTTTTTTTCTGTGGCGGAAAAAAACAACAACAGAAAAACTGTGAAATGTAAATTCAGAATTCCGAAGAAAAATTTTAGAATTGCTAGATATAATCTCGGAAATGCGATAAAAGGCAGAATTCCGAGTTCATATTTCACAATTCTGATTTGTTTTAGTTTTTTGCAAGAATTGCGAGAAAAAAAATCTGAATTGTGAGATAAAAAGTCACAATTACAAAAAAATAAAAAAAACTGCAAATGTAAACTTATAATCCTGAGGAAAAAAGACAGTATTGCAAGAAGTAAACTCGGAATTGCGAGAAAAGGGCAGAATTCTGAGTTTATATCTTGCATTCCTTGACTTTTTTTCTTAGAATTCTGAGGTTACATTTTGCAATTTTGTTCAGTGGAAAAGTCTGATTTGTGAAATAAAAAGAAATACAGAAATTACCTTTTATTATTTAGGCTTCCATAGTTCTCTGCATTTGCAAATATTAACCAGAAAACTATTTCTATGCAAACATAAAATGATAAACAAAAACAATATCAAATAATAAAATAGGCTACTTAGCTGTAGTTATATGACACAACAAATACAAAACAAAAAAAAAATGTGGTTCGGTTATCTTGATTGAAATCAGTACATCAGATTTTATCACCATATCATATTGCTATAAACAATGTCTTTTACAGAAATTAAAAATGTGCTCAGGATTGAGGTGAACGCTGACTCTGGCGCAAACCCCAACGACCCTTCACACATGACAAAACTACTGGACAAAGTAACAAATATTTCTAATTCAATTACATTTTTCTTTGTATATCTATTCTTGCCATTGAGTGTCTGTGGTCTAATTCATCTGAATTGCACAGATCAAGGAAGAGCTTAAAAACTCCGGAAATTTCTCTGTCACGTGGAGAACTCAGTTGAATGGGCAGGTGTTTCAGGAAAAGAAATTATTTGATCCCTGACAGGTTTGTAAACTCTTTCTGAATGGGCTTATTTTAAAGATGGAACTAGAATATAGAAATTCAGATCTTCATTCAAATTGTTGCAGGTCTGTTATTTGGAAAGGAGCCATAGAAGAAATGACTTTTCATGACAAATTCAACAGAACAACTGCTCTTGCAGAATCATCCTGATTATGAAGAAATTCTAGAAGTGTTTATAAACTAAAAAGGTTTAATATATTTCACAGCATATGAAATAAAGCATACTGTGAAGAACTTTTTTTTTAGGTTACAGCAGGTCAGCGTCAGTGAAGGTTTTTAATAATTTCGAGTGCATTGATACTTCTGTGTCACTGGCCATTGTTTTATTACTTTCATTGGTTGGAGGTGAAAGAAAAAAAATGTAAAACTGATTTTCTTTACGTGTTAAATGTTTATTTGCTTTCTGATTTAATATATTTCTTATAGTTATACACCAACCTTCTAAAATAAGATAATTTGCTTAACTGTGTATTCATTTATATGGTGTTACATTTCATTACACAAACAAATGTTTCCAGAATAAAGCAGATTAATCAATTTTTTTTTGTAATTCTAGTAAATAAATACATAAATAAATGAATATAAATATAAATAAATAAAATTCTAAGTTATTCTACTTTGTTCTTCTTCCTGAATTTGCACCAGTACATTATATACACATTTATTTTCCATATATACAGTTTTCAATATTGTAGAGTGAAGCAACAGAAAGATTAGCATTATGTCGTTATAATTAGGATTTGACAGTGGGCATACTGTGCAATAGGTGCTCATACACCCGAAATCCCGCTGCTTGCACATGCACAGCTCTTAGTAGCAGTTATAAATATTATAAACATTAATATATGTCATAGGCTATATACAATAAATATTATGCACGCCCCAAGGTGAGCCACATGACTTCTCCCCTGCTTTCACACACACACACACACACCACACACACACACAACATAAGCCTACCTTTCAGAAGTGCGTGACGTGCTTTAAAACTCATTTGTCATCACCAGCAGCAAAAGTCGTCATCTTTTGTATTCATGTACAGACAGTTTAATTCGCTTTGAAGGCAGTTTTGGATGTACTTCAGGGTGTTTTGCATGTAGACTGCTGAGGCGAGGGGAGGCAGTAGCGGCACTATGAAGGAAAGTTCATTTAGATTTATATTTAGAAATAAAATCTTTCTCCTTCTTGCTGTCCTGACTGTGCAGCTGCCTAGTTCACCCTTCGGCATGCTTTAGCCCTGTCTGTGAATATAACAGGTTTATGATTAAAATCAATAATGCATATATATTTACATATATTTTAAAAAGAGACTCCAACACCTCTCAGTTTACAAACCTGTGGCTGTTCTCTGCTGGTGGAATACCTGCTCATCAGGCTGTGTTCTCCAGTTCACACTATACTTCCCGTTACTTTCAACCACATGCCTCATCTGTGAAATTCAGTGAAATTGTAGAAAGAAAACACTCAAGCTAGAGTAATTACACATATTGAGCACACTTTTTGTCCTTTCACTTTATCCCATTTTATCTATCTATCTATCTATATATCTATCTATCTATCTATCTATCATTGCACAGATAGATTGTTTGATAAAAGTTAACATGAATCTTACCATATCCAGAAGCTTATTCTTGATATCTGGGTCATTGACATTGACTCCAATCTCGGCCTTCACCACAATCCTCACCACAACTCGTCTCACAGTTGCTGTGAAGTGAAACATTGACAAGGAAGAATGATTTGTCATAATGACATCTTGTCATTGCATTTGTCAGGAAAACTGGGATGTGAATGACATTCTCAACCCTCATCTTGTGGTTAAAAACCAGGTATAACTTCTGTGTTAGGGGTCAAATTGACAATGGTTTTCAGTGTAATCTGCCAAAAATACACTATGGAAAATGCTACAGATTCATGTAAAAACACAAAACATCTATTGTGTCCTATCTGAGACGAAAAATATAAAATTGGCAAGAAATTTAAAATCTGTTTTTATTGTATTATTTTTTATTGTGTTAAAGGTCAATTTGACCCACACATCTATATGTTCAGAATTATCTGAGGTGCAAAGAATAAATAACATCTAACATAATTTTGTACTTCTTAAACCCTCCATTGTGAGGGTAAAAATGGTTTCTCATTCTCTTCGATGCTGCAACAGTCTAGTAATTGAGATCTAAAAAACGAACAACAAACAAACTTTGGCAGAATTGTTTTGACTGTGAAACTTACCAGTGAATTTACCTTGGACTATTCAGAAGATGAGTTTCAATTTCAAGTAAACTTTGAATCTTCAATTTCATAAGTTCTCATGTATTTCATATTTTAGTGTCTGACGAGTTAAAATAAAGGATTTTTTTAAACCTGACTCTTTAGTGTTTTTCAGAGTGTTGATTTTTTTCAAAATGCATGGAAACCACTGAGGGTCAATGGGGAGTCTATTTGACCCCAATACAAAGATTTCCAAAATTTCCACCTATGATTTCCATCTATGTGTTGAACCTTTGCATGCACATTCATGACCCTAAATGAGAAATATTCACCAAATTTCAAGAAGAAATAAATAGTTTAACCAGTATTTCTAGCAGTTTGAAAATCGAGTGTAGGTCAAATTGACCCCAACACAACAGGAAGGTTAAGCTGTACATCATTTGAGAGGCTCACATGTAAGTTGAACTTACTTTGGCAAAAAACTCCCGCATGAAGCCCATTCAAACAACTGCTCACACCCCATCCGGTAAAAGGACAGTCCCGCACCGTAAACTCATTTCCTGTACAGGCCAGTTCATCCATCGATGCTTGCCCTGAAGTTTCCACATACTCTTTCAGCTCTGCAGTGTCTCCACAATCCAGCTCTTGACACAACACTGTAGCATCTGCTAGATCCCAGCCCGAGTGACACACTGCGCCCCACTGCTCATTATACCGAATCTGAACTCTGCCATCACACTCACTGGAACCATCGACCAGATTCACATCTGTCGAAAGAGTTTTACATGTTAACACTTGCAATAATAATAAGCAATAATACTGTTAAAAGTCTGTACAGTTTACAGAAACTGATGTGCCATATTTGAAAGAACTGTGCTTTCTTTTATTATAAATCTATTATCCCAGCATTATCAATTTTGAATTTGCATACATGTAAATTTGAGTTTTGACTAAACTAAACTAAGTTTATTGACTTAAAAGAATAGTTCACCAAAAATGAAAATTCTGCTATCTTGAAAGCAGTGGTAACACTTTATAATAAGATCCCATTAGTTAAAGTTAGTTATGAGCATATGTTTTTATAGTATTTATTAACCTTCAAATAAAAATACAACACTCTTTTGGTTCTCCAGAGAACCAATCAGTAAATAACCATTTTAATAATCTAAAGAACTTTTTTTCTGCTATAAAGAACCTTTTGTGGAATGTAAAGTTTCTGTAAATGTTAAAGGTTCTTAATGGGACCATCAATGCCAATACAGAACCTTTATTTTTAAGAGTGAACTGTTCATTGTTAGGGTTGGGTATCGTTTGGGTTTTTTTCGATACAGGTGCCACATCGATACATTTTAAAACAGTTTCGGTGCCTAAACGGTGCCTGAACCGATACTTATTAAAATAAATAAATAATAATAAATAAAAATTCCCCCAAAAAATGATGGATTGGCCATTAGCACTATAAACACATGATGTCTGTTTCATTCATACTGGACGCCAGAGGGCGCCCTTGCACAGAAAATCCACATATCCAGTCACAGAAGTTAACTCATGACCCTCCAGGAAATCCCTTATATGGATAAATGCATTGCTATTATAGCTGTAACTGAGTAAATAGAACATATAAACGTTTTGAATGATAAAACAAAGACAATAAACACTCGACTGCGACAATATAGTTTATCTGTGTTATTTAAGCCATATCTGGTATTTTCATAATAATTAAGTATATTTATAATAGGGTGACCAGTATACATAGCAAGTTTTTTTTGTTTGTTTGTTTGATTATTTTGTTTTTATAATAAATAAAAAGAAAACAAGTAGAAAGAATAGAAAAAGAATAGGGAATGCTAGTGTTAGAGGGTCATTTTTAAATAAAAATAAAACAATTAAATAGAACAGAAAAAGAACAGATAATGCTAGTGTTAGAAGGTCATTATTTATAATAAATAAAAAGAAAATAAGTGGAAAGAATAGAGAAAGAATAGAGAATGCTAGTGTTAGAGGCTCGTTTTCTTTATAAATAAAACAAGTAGTTAGAATAGTAGAGTGAATCTAAACAAGTAAATAGAATAGAGATTGCAAATGTTAGAGGGTCAAGTTTAAAAAACAAAACAAAAAAACAAGCAGATAAAATTAGAAGTAGCATTAGAATAGAGAGTGCTAGAGTTAGAGGGTCAAATGAAGATGAAAGAGATGTGTTTTCAGCCGTTTCTTGAAAATATTAAGGACTCAGCTGCTTGGATTGAGCTGGGCAGGTCATTCCACCAGGAGGGAACAGTTAATGTAGAAGTCCATGAAAGTTTTATCA
>NW_015549605.1:3752493-3804009 GCF_001515605.1 Sinocyclocheilus anshuiensis | reverse complement strand
GGAGCGGCGCTCCAGTCAATCCACTCCACAGCCAATCACGGGCCCCCTCCTTACTCGGGCCCCGGGGCTTCAGCCCCGCCTAGCCCAATGGTTAAAACGGCCCTGCCTTTAAGCATGTTTAGCTTAGTTAACGGAAGGCTACCTGCTGCCATCAGAGCAAGTGTAATTACTGCATTCACGCGCTCCTCGATGCTCTCGTTTCCCGAGTTCTGCTTTTAAGTCGGAATGTGAAAACAACATGGACACTCTCGTTACTACAAAGATGTGTTGGATCTGTATTATTAGAGCTTTCCGACTTGAGTTACGTGCATTTTCTCAGTCGGGAAATTATTTTTCACATGCGGTGCCAGTGATGATACTTCTTACGTCCGTTTCGGAGAACCAGAGGACAAATATTTCAATCGATCGCTCAGGCATGGCACCGAAATGAGGCACCTGAATTTTGTTTTAATCATTGCATATTAATCTATTGAACACTGGGCCATCAGAGCAAGTGTAATTACTGCATTCACGCGCTCCTCGAATGCTCTCATTTCCCGAGTTGTGCTTTCAAGTCGGAATGTGAAAACAACGTGGACACGCTCGTTACTACAAAGATGTGTTGGATTTGTACTATTAGAGCTTTCCGACTTGAGTTCATTAATCAACTTAATTATTTCCTGGATTTTGTATCACCATAGTCCATAAATGTATGTACATGCAGGAAATGGGATTCAAATCGAAAACATTTTCCCCCATTTTGTGTCCCCCCCACTTCTCAAACCAAAGTTACACCCTTGCATATTGGTACCGGGTTTCGGTACCCAACCCTATTCATTGTTAGTTCATGTTAGTTGAGGATCATTAAATACTATTGACAGATACAACTTTAGATTTTTTAAATAATGTTTTAGTAAATGTTGGAATGGACATTAAGATGAATAGATGGTAAGAAATATTTTCATTGTTAGTTACTATAGCACTTAATGTTAATGCAAGCTTATCATTAAGTGTTACCAATGCAATGTGAGTCGCTTTGGATAAAAGCGTTTGCCAGATTTTTTGGTCCTTCTCTGATCTTGAACTGTTGTTGGAAAAGATTCTTTTATGTTTTACATAAAAACAACAGCATATGGTTTGGAATGACATGGGTGAATAATGAATAATAACAGAATTACAATTTTTCTCTGAACTCTAGTTTCAAAACAACATGCCAAATGCATCCAAGATTTTTTAAACTCACTGTTACAGGTGACTCCAGCGTCCTTTAAATGTTCACAGCTCTGTATTCCCCATTTTGTTGATGTACAGTTCACCAGTGAAGCCTCACTCCCAGTACACTGTGCATCATCTATCCATACTGGTCCTACACCTGGTCCAAAATAAGCAGCACTCTTTGCCTCAATCACTTTCCCACAATCCAGCTCTTTACATACGACTGCAGCGTCTGTTAGACCCCAGCCATTATCACACACTGTTCCCCACTGACCGTTATGAAGAACCTCCACTCGTCCAGAACAAGAGCTAGTGCCATTTACCAACCTTATAAAGGCTAACATAAAAAAAAAAACAGAGTAAGGGATTAGAAAAGTTTGGTTCTATTCAGTATATGCAATATTTATGTAGCTTTCATCCACCTTCACAGATGACTCCAGCATCTTCAGAATTCACACAGTTATGTGTTCCCCATCCATTTGTATTACAGTTCTTCAGTGAGGACTCCGTGCCATCACAGTTTACATCATCCATCCATATTTGTCCTGATCCTTGTCCAAAATAAGCAAAACTCTTTGCCTCGATCACATTCCCACAGCCCATCTCTCTACAGACCACTGCAGCGTCTGTTAGATCCCAGCCATCGTCACACACTGTTCCCCATATTCCATTATAAAGAACCTCCACTCGTCCAGAACAAAATCCGACACCATTCATCAACCTCAGAAAAGCTTCGACTGGAGGTCCATTTCCAAAATCTGTATGAATTATAAAACATGTAATGGATGTGCTTATACTTCAATAAGTAATGAGTAATTCAAGAGTACTTTATGATATAGAAACATAGAAAACAATGCCTGCATGATTCTTCATACCCAATATGAGAATGAGCCACAAGGAATTTAACATTGTGCCCTGAAAGAAGTACAGAATTATTATTTTGACTGTGTTATGTCAGAAATCAGAAAAAAGCAACTTCACTGTACATTTTTATTGCTTAAAAGTAGTTTCTGCACATTTTTGGCACAAAATGTCTTTACATTTATTTTTTGCAACCAGAAACCATATTTTACCCTATTTGTATTGTGCATACTAATTCAGAGTTCAATTCCATAATTCAGTAACTACAAATTATGCAATTAATTAAAAAAAGAGTGAGAGAGGGAAAGTTCAAGAGCTGGTAAGCAATCAAAATCAACTACACCAGAAATAATTACGAATACTGTCAGTATCTAATAAAATACTATGTCTAATAAAAGCATACAGTGCAAAATACAGTACCTAATAAAATCTGTAAACTAAAGGCAATGATTTATTATTAGATTTCTTTAACCTGTTAATATGTCAGTCTCTTCAGAAGCGTCTTTGTCTCTGTCACGGCATGAGATCAAGTTAAGGAGGTTTCCAGGTGATTTTATTTAGATGTAGGATCAGCTGATGTCTTGGCTCCTCCCCTCAGATGACCTTACAAGACAACGATTAATGTCAGAAAGAAAGCTCTTACTATCAAGCAGTTCATCTTTCAGAATGCAAACCCATTAAATGCTCTGAAAGTGTTTGATTAAATTGACAGACACGAAACCAAGAATACATTTCTTGTCTGTGATATATTGTTGGATGCACCATTGGATGTTTGAACAACATTTAACATGTGTTTTCATGATGTGATTTGATTTCAATGCAAATCCACTCAAATGTGAAATATGGGAATGGGAAGTTAGTGGAAACCATACTCATATAGCTGTTAAGAGAAGATCTGTCAGTATCATGAAACTCCCTTTACAAATTTGCAAAGACATGTAAACTACATGGGGAAAAAAATGTCAACATTCACGAACGCTAGAACTCTAGATTTGTTTGAGTTTACATGAACGCACTGGCCAACCCATCACGCCAGTGAGGTTCTTATGCATGAGACAAAGTACTGAATTGGAATTTTCCATAGCCAAAATGTGAAGAAACTGTTTCTATTACATCTCAGAGTTAAACTTATATCTACGAGATGCAATAAAAACAGTTCCTTCACATTTCAGGTATGGAATATACATTAGGTTAACAACACATTCACACAACAAGTCAAAAAGCTCAGATATTCATGATCAAATATTGATGAGGAGATAAGCTTGTTGTCAGTAACTTCCAATAAGCTAATTTTATGTCCCTGTAAACAAATTACGTTCTACAGAATTTCCCTTAAGAGAATTAGAATGGGAGGTTTGCATATTGTTCAGGTTGAAATAATAATTTGAATATGTGCAGCACTGTAGAATTCAGCAAAACATGTTTGAATTCCTAGATGTTTTGTTTATCAAATGTGGATTTCAGTATTACTTACGTGGCAGATAAAAATTCACACGCATGTGTAAATTCACATTTATATGAATCAGTTTTGATGGTGTTCATGCTGAATAGTAGCTGTGGTCAAATAAGAGGAAAGCAGCCCACGTAACTGGCACACGTCCAGTTTAAATAGACTACGTACCTAAATCCCATAAGAAGAAGCTACAGAAGATCTAGCCAGGTATTACCTTAAAAACATTTGCACATACATATAATGAGTGTTTTCTTATGCATTTAGCATACATTACGTTTTGTTCAAGTGAGATTATAGGGGGTGTGTTTCAAATATTATTTATTTAAAACTTAAAACGGCATCAAACGTAAAATTATGTGACACTTAAAATCTTCAAACTACTTTTTAAGCATTCTCAAGTGGACATAAAATTTGTCTTGACAAACTTTTTAACTTACTTTTAATAATATTGTTTGTCTCTACACTGAGTCCATACTTGTAACTTTTTTTATTTTAAATGCTTACTGCCTATTATATGAAATTCAACAATAAAATAAAAACACATGATACATTAGTACTATTGAAAATGCTTAAATACTAAATTTCTTTCATGCATTCATTCATGATTGCTAATAATAGAACCACACTGAATTTGCTTTCAAATGCATGTACATCTCTTTATAAATAAGAGCAGCAAGATGAAGCTAAAATGCTTTGTATGAAAATTCTAGAGACGATAAACCAAGGAGTATTTCATATCTAATGTCATATGAAATTTATTTGCAGCCAATATGATGTGGTCCATGCAACTCTTTTTGCTTCTGGGTAAGGAGACCGATGCACTGACACAAAACTTTGTTGTTTATCTGTCGTTGTGCCAATAATATCTTTTGAATTAAGGGCTCATATAAAAATCAATGTGCATCTGTGTGGCGATCTAACATGCAGGCTCCATAAATGTCACTACTGGAATCAGATTGGTCAATGGAGACTCTTGTTCTGGACGAGTGGAGGTTCTTTATAATGGAATATGGGGAACAGTGTGTGATGATGGCTGGGATCTAAAAGACGCTGCAGTGGTGTGTAGAGAGATGGGCTGTGGGGATGCGATCGAGGCAAAGAGTGTTGCTTATTTTGGACAAGGATCAGGACAAATATGGATGGATGATGTAAACTGTGATGGCACGGAGTCCTCACTGAAGAACTGTAAGACAAATGGATGGGGAACACATAACTGTGGACATCATGAAGATGCTGGAGTCATCTGCAACTGTGAGTAAAAAACAATCAAAGAACTGAAGTATTAATATCGCACATTTTCTTTTTATGGAATGTACTAAATAAAATAAATTAATTTAAAAAAAGTTTGTTTTTTTTCAAATGCCATGCCTTTTTCTCCAAAAGAAATAGATTTTTAGGTACATAAATATATTTAAGACAAAAACTTTTTTTTTTTTTTTTTTATATATTATTTGTGTGGATAACAGCTGTCAGGTTGGTGAATGGCATCAACTCTTGTTCTGGAAGAGTGGAGGTTCTTTATAATGGAATATGGGGAACAGTGTGTGATGATGGCTGGGATCTAACAGATGCTGCAGTGGTGTGTAGAGAGATGGGCTGTGGGGATGTGATCGAGGCGAAGAGTGCTGCTTCTTTTGGCCAGGGATCAGGAACGATATGGATGGATGATGTACAATGTACTGGAAATGAATTTACCCTGAAAAGCTGTTCTTCAAATGGATGGGGAATACACAACTGTAACCATCAACACGATGCTGGAGTCATCTGCCAGTGTGAGTCAAAAATATTCAGAGAATTTAAAATTTATTTTAAAATAAATGCAATAGAATTGACATTATGTGTGGATAATAGCTGTCAGGTTGGTGAATGGAGACAACAAGTGCTCTGGACGAGTGGAGGTTCTTCGTGGCGGTCAGTGGGGAACAGTGTGTGATGATGGCTGGGATCTAACAAACGCTGCAGTGGTGTGTAGAGAGATTGGCTGTGGGAATGTGATTGAAACAAAGAGTGAAGCTTATTTTGGACAAGGATCAGGACCAATATGGATGGATGATGTAAATTGCGCTGGCACGGAGTCCTCACTGATTAACTGTAGGACAAGTGGAATAAATGACTGTAGACATTTTGAAGATGCTGGAGTCATCTGCAGCTGTGAGTCAACAATTGACAAATTTTATATTGTACATTTTCTTTTTTAAGGTAACAAAAGAAATATTAAGAAAACGTCTTTCAAATGCCATATTTCATTGGCCTTTTTCAATTACAAGACATAGTAAGGTATACAAACGCATTACATATAACAACAACTTGTGTCTTTCTATTATTTGTGTGGATAATAGCTGTCAGGTTGGTGAATGGCAATGACTTTTGTTCTGGAAGAGTGGAGGTTCTTCATGACGGTCAGTGGGGAACAGTGTGTGATGATGGCTGGGATCTATCAGACGCTGCAGTGGTGTGTAGAGAGACGGGTTGTGGGGATGCTATAGAGGCAAAAAGTGCTGCGTATTTTGGCCAGGGATCAGGACCAATATGGATGGATGATGTACAATGTGCTGGGAATGAATCTAGACTGAAAACCTGTTCATCAAATGGATGGGGAATATACAACTGTAACCATCAACAAGATGCTGGAGTCATCTGTAAACGTAAGTCAAAAGATTTGCCTTCCTGAGCAACTACCACATTTGAATTTTCAGCACATTTACACAAGGAGTGGCAGCAGATCAGTGTAATTTCAGCTGGAATGTATTATGTTTTAATTTCAGTCACACACATAGCAACATCTACACTATAAAGCAACTTCATCTGGCAAATCAAATTGTACAACAAAACACAAAACCTCCATGTTTCATGAATCCATAATTAATAGAAACATCATTACTGCTGCTGTACCTATAATGTAATGTGCAAAAATAGGTTACAGCTTAGGAAAACTCCCCATTATACTGTTGAATCGGTCCTTCATTCCTACATGTTTGCTATTGTTATGTTTAGGTTCACTGAAACGGTTCCAGCATTTACATCTTTAAAAATCTTTTTTCAGAAATCAGGAAAAAGACAGTCATGAGGCTTAAATTTAATGTTGATCCAAAAACTGACCAAAATGACAAAAGAAAAAAGATGGAGATTTTGGAAAAGGTGAGCGCATGATAAAAGGTCACAGAGAACAACAACTCATGTCACATTGTAGCTGTGCATCTACTGTTATTTTTTTTATTTAGTATATTTTTCCTTATTATTTTCACAGATAAAAGAGATATTGAAAGATTCTGGAACTTTTACCCTACGATGGAGGATGCAATCTAATGGAGAAGTGTTTCAGAAAGTTAGGAAAAATAATAAAAATCCTCTATATTGTGAGAAAAACGTATAAACCCTTTGTTTGCTGCTATATATTTGGATTAATGTGCGATAGTATATACATTGATACATTAATCACACAGCTTTCATGTTTGACTACAAGTAAATCTGACCCTACCATTAATTGTATAAAATGATTGATTTCCATACACAACACATACATTATCATTTAAAGGTGAATATATTTATTTATAGAAGTGACAACCGCATTTTACAAACAAACTAACCTGAAAAATTAAGATGGTGACAATATTTACATTTATAGTGGTGTGCATTTAAATTGAGTCTCTTACAAAAAATTATTTGAAACATGAACCTGTTTGTCCTGTTTGATGTGTTTACATGTATTGCAATACACAACTGACATTTCAAAGCTTTAGGCAAAACTTTTTTTCTGAATAAATAAGCACAAGGAAGTTTTACAATGGTCCCTGCTTTCCATGTTCATGGTGTAACGAAATAAATCTATGGCACCTGGAAGATACAAAAAAAAAAAAAAAAAAAAAACACTAACATAAATTCATTTGCTGTTAAATTATATTCTAATTAATACAAATACCCAGTTTTAAACATAACAGATCCAAAACACACAACTGGTGCTATGTTTTCAAAAACAACAATCAAAATGTCTATCAAAATCATCAAGGCATTAACCACTAAATGAGGATGTCACAGAAAATGGCCTGTGAATTGACCCATGTAATATTAATTGTAACAGCTATGGACTTATTATTTTTTTTCACACAATAAGTCTGAACTACAACTGCATATATTTTAGGCCTTCCACTGCAGATTTCAAGCCAGCACATTCAGAGGGCCTGGATCCAAACCATAACATTTGTCATTTCTAGCTTTGTAGCATTTGAGATAAAACAATTCCCTCTTTTGTCACACAAAAATTGCCCAGAGGTCATCTGTTTTTCGAGCTCATGCACTGAATGTATTACACAAATATCCTCCAGTTTAGTAAAGACCTGAGAGAAATTAGAAATAATTTACTTTATAAGTTCTGTATTTAATTGCACCAAGGTTCACACTGATATATTTTGGAGGACTGAAAGATGAGGGGATGGAGGACACTAATAGGACTGCTTTTCTCAAATTAATTGGGTTATTAAAATTCCTGGTATGGGCCCGGGAAAAAAAAAAAAAAAAAAAAAAAAAAGAATGAATGAATGTAAGTAAACAGTATCCGTACGTCCAGCCTTCCTACCAAGTTCCAATCCCCACTATTCCTAATTTCTGTAGTGAGGATCCTAAAGAGTTTGCACGACTGAAAATTGCACTGGAGAATTTGCTACCTGCTTAGGCTACAGAACGTTTTTAAATTCCAAATACTGATTGATCATCTGAAACAAGAGAATGCCTTGCTCATTGCAGAGTAATTTGTCAACAGCAACATCAGCAGGTATCCATATACCAACACTATGAGGTCTCTGACTGCACTTTATGGCCAACCACATCAACTCGCAATATAAAGAATTGCAGAATTGATGGATGGCCCAAAAACCAAGAGTGGCGACATTAAATCTTTCTGACTATATGCCCTCAAAGTGCTGGACCAACTTGGAGCGAAAGGACAGGTCAACTGCAAGCAGTAAAGTGCTTCTGAAGGTCAGCTGAGCTGTGCTCTTCAGATGTTCTCGGTTACAGACACAAACAACAAGAAAATTCTGTACCAACAATGGGGAACATTTACAGAACCCTTGCGAGCCAGTATGATCGTTAGGCTTCTTAATTCCATTCACAACAAGATCCAAAATCAATATCCAAAGCAGGAATGGGATGACCCAGATCTTCCCAAAGATCTGCTTCAGGCCTGGTTACCCTGGCTGAGTGAACTATCACAACTACCCTATTTCACGTTCCTAAGATGTTACACCATTGCAAATGCTGACCAATCATGCCAGTCAACACACTATTCCTATATTTTGTGATGCATCAGAAAGTGCTTACGGATCAGTCGCATATCTCCGCACATGTGATAAACGTGGCAAGACCCAAGTTTCATTCATTGCTGCACATAAGATCGAGACAACAGTCAAGCGACAACAGTCTATATACCATGCCTCGAACTCTGCTGCCCTCACTGGCACTCAGCTGGCTGCAACTTTGAGAAAAGAACTGACCATCAAGATTGATCAAGAACTATACTGGACTGACTCCACATCTGTATTGACTTGGCTTCAGTCTGACTCATGCAACTACAAGGTGTTTGTCGGAACGTCTGGTTGAGATACAAGACCTTACCCAAAAGCCTGGTGTTATATCAATTCAGAGTTGAACCCAGCAGATGATATTAGGGGACTCACTCTCTCTAAACTCTCAGTGCAAACCCAATGGAATCAACGTCCACAATTGTTAACTCAGCCGGTTAGTAACTGGCCCAACAGATGATGTTGTATGCGATGACATCCAAGAATGCCGCAGTTCTACTTTCTGTGGAGCGATATCCTCTAGTCGCACTGATATCCAAGATCAGGGATGGGCAAAGATACATCAAAATGTAAAGGACATACACATATACACTTATAATAAGTGCAATTGCACCAAGCACATCACATTCTATTACTCATTCATCCAAACTGATTGGCTAACGCTATTTTTCCCCTTGTCAGTGCTCTTTTATTCTTTCATGTTAACTGACGGCAAATCTGAATGATGCACTATTTTAACTTTAATCAACATGTACAATTGACCATGACATCCCCACCTTATCTTATTCCAGAAAAGTCACTCACCCAATGCTGAATGGAGTTGTACAGCTGCAGCTCACGTGATGAATGTTGGGGTTGGGGGAGGGGGTGTGTCTGAACTAAATCAGCACCCTGATAAAGAGGTTGACTGGCACAAAGTATTTTATGTATTTTGAAAATACAAAAATACTAATCTTAAATGTATTTAAATATAAATTACATTTGATTTTTGCCGAAGGCTTTCAAATACAAAATACAAAATAGTATTTTGTATTTCAAATACGTATTTTAAATACATGTATTTGAAATACTGCCCATACCTGTCCAAGATATTACTCAGTACAACTCACTTCAAGATCTGATTTAAGATACTGCTATTTCCCTTCATGGGGTGGTGGAAAAAAGTGAACTCTCTGCTAATGACTATTCACAAGCTGAACAGGAACTTCTGAGACATGCTCAAATTGAAAGCTTCCCAGAAGAAACAGCCTAACTCTGGTTAGGTAAACCTGTATCTAACTTTAGTCATCTATTCACTCTAGCTCCAGAGTATGACCATGAAGCCAAATTAATCAGGGTAGGTGGACGCCTCTGCAGATGTGATCACTTGGACTCAAACATGCTTAACCCATTTGGCTTAGATCCAGCTCAACCTCTTACAAAGGTTCTGATTCAACATTCATACATACATACAGTACATACATACATCCAGGACCTGAGTGTGTGTTCGCAGAACTGAAATGGAAATATTGGATTGAAAGAGGCAGAGAAGCAGTGAAAAAACACCAACACAGCTGCTATGAATGTAAAAAGTGACAAGGGAAACCAGGAAGTGAGTGAAGTGAAGTGACGTGTGGCCAAGTATGGTCACCCATTCGTGGAATTTGTGCTCTGCATTTAACCCATCCAAGTGCACACAAACAGTAGTGAACACACACACGGAACAGTGGGCAGCCATATTGCTGCGGCGCCTGGGGAGCAGTTGAGGGTTTGGTGCCTTGCTGAGGGGTCTCACCTCAGTCGTGGTATTAAGGTGGTAGAGAGCGCTGTACATTCACTCCCCCCACCGACAATTCCTGCTGGACCTGAGACTCGAACCTGCAACCTTCGGGTTACAAGTCTCTAACCATTAGGCCATGACTGCTCAGAAATTCCTATGATGGCTGATCATCCCCAGTCTAACCATAGACTCTTCCATCCTGCCTTCTATTCAACAGTATTGATTGTTTTGGCCCCTTTCAAGTTAAGTTAGGTTGCAGATGTGAAAAACGCTGGGGGATATTGTACAAATGCCTTACTACCAAAGATGTCATGTTGAACTCCTTTCGAGCATCGACACAGACTCCTTTCTCATGTCACTAAGACGGTTTATAGCTTGCAGAGGGAAACCATATGAACCGCTTTCAGAACATGGAACGAATTTAAAGGGAGGTAACACAGAACTTTAGAATGCCTTCATTGCACTTCACCCAACCTTAAAAGAGCATCAGCTTCCCAACATATCCATTTCCATCTGAACCCATCAAATGCACCAAATTTAGGAGGATCATGGGAGAGTGTGGTTAAATCTATCAAGACAGCACTGCATACATCTCTTGGTTCTCAATCGGTGTCAGACGAAGTGCTGAACAATGAACATGTGGAAATGGAGGGAATAATAAACTCCAGACCACTGGGAAATATTTCCTCACACACAGCCGATGCTAACCCCGTAACACCTAATTCTCTCCTCATGGAACATCCCACTTCTGCATTATAAGTTGTTTACCCAGAATCAGAAATGCTCAGTTTCAAAAGATGGCAGCATAGCCATATTTTAATTGAAAACTTCAGGAAATGTTTCATAAAGCATTACCTCCCAGACCTGCAATGAAGGGAAAAATGGCAGAGAATCTAAAAACTATACTATACTACTATAGCCAAGGTCTTTCCGGGATTAGATGGGCGAATTTGTACAGTTGTAGTGAATGTCAAAGACAGAAGTTACACAAGGCCTGTAGCTCGCCCAACCAGACTGCCTGCCCTACCTGATGACAACAACGAAGACGAACAGGCCTTTCTTTATTTACAAATTTGTTAAACAAATTTAGGGGTGGCTGTACAAAAGGCCTAATTTTAATGATGCTGGTGCCACCTATTGGACACTTTAATTTGTCACGTTTATATATATCTCTGAATCACATGACCATTATTTCTGTAATTTCTTTAGTTTAAAGGGGTCATATGATGTGATTTCAATTTTTCCTTTCTCTTTGGAGTGTTAAAAGCTCTTGGTGTATAAAGAAGATCTGTAAAGTTGCAAAAACTAAAGTCTCAAATCCAAAGAGATATTCTTTATAAAAGTTTAGAGTCAACCACGCCTACCTAAAACGGCACATATCTACGTCACGATGTGGGAAGATTTGCATAACACCGTCCAAATGTTCACGCAAAGAAAGAAGGCGTAACTTTTATTTTTCGCTGTAGTATTGTTGCTGCCGCCATGTCGTGAAGGCGCTGTGTGTTTCGTTGTGAAAGCGAAACTACTTTGTTTGGTCTTCCAAAAGAGGACGATATCTGCTTCGTCATGCCTAGAGCTGATCCGTGCTGGTCGCTGAGGAAATACATCAACTTCACGCTGTGGATCGCCGGATCGGCTTTCACTGTGGACGAAGCGGAGTCCAGCCCGGGGTCTTCACACGTGGTTGCTGCAAACCCGCCGGCCGCGCCGTTCTCAAGCCCGCTGGCCGTTCCTCACTCTAGCCCGCCGGCCTCGCTCACTCAAGCCCGCCCTGTGTGACACTGTGTGTTTCGTTCTGAAAGCTTCATTACACCAAATACACAAAATAATGTTCTTTTTAGCAACATCATATGACCCCTTTAAGGCAGCAGAACTGTCAGTTTTTTATTGACCTCTGTGCTGTTCTGGTCTAATTTCAATCGGATATTTCTTCATACAGTGTGCGTACATTTTGAAAAAACACTCTCATACTGATGTATGATTCAAATGGGAACGGTAAATAAGTTTATTGTGGACATGGACCGAGTAATTTATTGTCCTGCCTGGATAATCTGTAGTGGTTGCCACATTGATTAACTGCACCTTAAACTTCCACACATAACAAGGTTCCATAGACAAGTCAATGTTTAATTTGAAGTTTTCCTGGTTAACAAATTAAACATACAGCCTGCAAACTTCTTTGATAAAATGTACATGAATTCTGAGGTAAAATTTTGTTTAACAAATATGATCTACTGTATTTGAATATAAATGTAACATACATGAGGGAAAAGCAGACCATAAAACTGTCACATGTCCACAGCACATCTCAAACAGACTCAATCTGAGATAAAGAAGAGAACCATTTAGCAGGTATTAATAACACAGAAATCATATTTTTTTATTTATTTAATTATATATTTTATAGCTAGCTATGCTTATATAGATAATATATTATAAGAAGGGTTATTGTGAAAAATCGGCTACTTTGGACACTGTAAAATATATTTGATTACAAAGGACTAAATACGACTGAAAAAAAACAACACTCAATTATACAATTGTCTGTTCTATTTACAGAAACAGAAGTGCCATTTTATGAATGAACAACTGTGCTTTAGCAATCTATTATTCCAGCATCATCAATTTTGAATTTGCATACATGTAAATTTGTTTTACTTTTTGGCTAAACCAAACTTTATTGACTTCAAATAATAGTTCAACAAAAATACATTTTGAATGCGATGGTAACAATTTATAGTAAGAGCCCATTAGTTAATGTTAGTTAATGCATTAAAAAATATAAATTAAAATGAGCAATACATTTTTTACAGATTTATTAAACTTTAATATAAAAAATGCAACACACCACTGCAGCGTCTGTTAGATCCCAGTCATCATCACACACCCTTCCCCACTGACCATCATGAAGAAACATTTATAATGGTATGCATTTAAAATTGGTATGCGTTCAAATATTTAAAATTATTTTAAATATGAATGTGCAAATGTGCTTGTTTGTCCTGTTTGCTGTGTTTATATATATAGTGTGATACACAACTGACATTTCAAAGCTTTAGGCAAAACATTTTCTGAATAAATAATCAAACACAAAGAAGTTTTACAATGGTCCCTGCTTTCCCTGTTCATTGTGTGACGAAAAAAATCAGAGCACCCAAAACAAAGTAAACAGCAGAAACAAAATATCAATTGAAGGCATGCAGGTTTTGGCCACAAAGATCCTCTGTGAAAGAAAAATAAAAATGTAAAACTGATTTTCGTTACATGTTAAATGTTTATTTGCTTTTTGATTTAATATATTTAATATATTTATACATCAACCTCTTAAAATAAGTGAGAAAATTTGCTTAAAGGGATAGTTCACCCAAAAATTTAAATTGTGTCGAAGATTGCTGGTAGCCAAACAGCTGATGGTCCCCATTGACTTCCATAGTATTTATTTCCCTACTATGGAAGTCAATGGCGACCAACAACTGTTTGGTCCTTCAAAATTCTTCAAAATATCCTATTTTGTGTGCAACATAAGAAATGTATACATGTCGTTTGGAATGACATGAGGGTGAGTAAATGATGACAGATTTTCATTTCATTCATTCAGTGAACTATCCCTTTAACTGTGTATTAATTTATTTGGTGTTACATTTCTATACATAAACAAATTTATCCTGAGTAAAGCAGATTTCAAAAAACAAAAAACTCTTGGACTTTCTCTCTTCCTGACTGTGCACCAGTACATTATATAACACATTTATTTTCCATATAGCCTATACAATATTCTGTCATCCCCTGGACTGTCTGTCTTAGATCCCAGTCTGTACTGTTTGTGTTTGTCGGGTCTCAAATCGTCATGTTCGTGTGTCACCAGCCATTCCTTGTTGTGGATATCCCGTGTTCTGGATTGCATTAAAGCCTGTTCCTTGATCCACGCCTCCGCGTCGTTCCCTCCGAAACAGTTCCTGACAGAAGACCCGAACGACAAAAAGAAGTATTGCGTGTTCCCCTCCGTTTGTTTTCCGCATTTTGTACAGTGTTTTTTCCCCCTATGGATCACCTCGCCGCTAAATTCACTGCCCTAGCCCGTAAGGACCTTCCCATCTTGGAGTATGCTGTTGAGTTCAGCCAGCTCGCCGCTGCGCTGAACTCACTGTTCTGGATCGGGGCAAATTATCGCCCCGTTGACCTCCCAGACACCACTGGACTGAGCTGGAGGGAGGCGATCATCCGGTGTCTGGAGAGCGTCCGGCCCCGATCCAGAGCACAGCCAGACCCAGAGCCCAGACCCCCATCACCCCGCTGCGTGGAGCCAAAGACTATAGAATACCCAAGACGTGTCACTCGTATAGTTTTGAATGGGGAAAAATGCAACGCTCAATATGGCCGCGCAATCACAGGAAGCCCCACCTTCTGGATGAAGGAGCCAATAGCTAATCGGCAAAGTCAGCGCATCACTGCAGCTGCCGTTAGAAGTCAGCGTTTTGAGACATGCACTCAGGACTGCACATGCGCACTGGCTGATCTAGCCTGAATAATAAGCTTTTTATAAGGCTATTTGAGCAAAATAAACAACATTTATGACACAGTTGATATCAGATTTCTTTGGTGATTTCAAATATGAAATTTAATCGCAAGCTTAGTGAACAGTTTTGCAGAATTTGATGTTTCCCCATTCAAAGAGATAGGAGTTGCACTTGCATGCCCGTGAGGCGTTTCAAAGATGGCTGCCGAGTGACATGACTTGTCTTAAAGGGACTTTGGCGGAGTGTCCGAGCCCGCCGTGACCGACGAGCCTTCGCCACACGGAGCGACAGAGCTGAAGATCGGCGTGGAGCCGGAGCTGCTAGTGACGTCAGACCAGGTGCGAGAGCCGGCTACAACGCCCGCCACGAGGGAAAAAGCCGTGGACAGCGAGAGCACGGAGAGAAGCTCCGCCCACTGCACCATGGCTGAGGGTGAGCTTATTGTGTATCTGGGACTGCTGAACTTTGAAGGGGACCTAATAGACTGGGAGGCAGATATATATGCGGACATGCCCATTCTCCTCCCACCTTCCTCGGACTTACCATTCTGCCCTGAACTGTCTGCCAGCCCTGTCGTTTCCATGTGTGACGCGCTCCCAGTGCTGGGAGTCGCGATTTGGTGTGTGTGGGCAGCGCACACCAGCCCTGAGAGCCCGGAGGCTCAGAAATGCACACGCACCCTCCCGCTCCTGCCTCCTCCACCACTGTCGTCTGGCAGCCCCTCTGCTCACCCTCAGCCTACCATCTGTTCGGTGCGAGCACAGCGGGTCTGCCAGTCTCCATCATCAGCATGGCTGGAGAATCCCTTGTCTCCGCCTCCAGCCTCTCCCAGACTCCGCCTCAGCCCATCGACCCAGCGGCTCCACCATGGCCCCTAGCTCCCTCCTCTCCGACGTGGCCCGGCAGTCCACCAGCTCCCTCCGGCTCCGCCTTGGTCTGTCGTCGAACATCCGTCGCCTCGGGACTCCACTCCTCCGGCTGCGCCTCGTCCCTCCGTCCCTCTGGCTCTGTCAGGCTCCTCCTTCCCTTTGGCTCCTCCTCGGTCCGATTGCTCCGGCTCCACCGCGGCCTTCTGAATCCCCGCGTCCGCCTTGGTCACCTGAGCCATTTGCTCTGTCTTAGCCCTCCGGATCCTCCCTGTCGCCCTGGCTCATCGGCTCTTCGTCTCTGCCTCAGGCTCCTCCAGCTGCTCCGCCGCCATAGGTCGGCCCCCTGGAGTCGTCAGCCCTTCCTTCTCCATGGCTCCTCCCTCCATTGGCTCCACCGTGGGTCGCCTTCACGGCTGTGGCCTGGGTCCCACCTGGCTCCGACTGCTCCAAGTCCCTCTTGTCTCCTCCCTGGCTCCTCCCTCCGTCTGGTCCACCCTGGCTCCTCCTGTCTCCTCCCTGGCCCCTCCCTTCATCTGGTCCGCCCTGGCTCCTCCCTCCATCTGGTCCGCCCTGTCTCCTCCCTGGACTCTGTTTGCTGTCCTCCACCTAAACCTCCTCCTGAGTTCCCCTCCGTCCCTCCCTTTGGTGTTCCAGTGGCACGAGGACGCGCCTTCCGGGACGGGGGCGAACTGTCACACTCCTGGACTGTCTGTGTGTGTTTCTCTCCCCATGTGCTCTCCGTGACCTAGTTTTCCCTCTTGTTAATCATGTCATTTAGTTCAGGTGTGTCTTGTTAATTGTTTCCCGTTAATCTCGTTTCCCCGTGCATTTAAATCCCAGTCTGTGCTGTCTGTGTTTGTCGGGTCTCAAATCGTCATGTTCATGTGTCACTAGCCATTCCTTGTTGTGGCTATCCCCTAGCTGTGTTCTGGATTGCATTAAAGCCTGTTCCTTGATCCATGTCTCTGCGTCATCCCCTCCGACACAGTTCCTGACACATTCAGTATTGTATGTAGAGTGAAGTAACTGAAAGATTAGTGTAATGTCATTATACTTACTATGTAAATGCATACTTTTGCACATATACAGTCATATATACAGTACATAACTGCCCACACCTATACATAAACCTATTGATCTTGATGTGCTTTATTGTATTTCATTTATTGTTTATTTTTCTTAATTTTATTTAAATGTTCTTTCTTTTTTCCTGTGCTATATATGTATGTACGCAGAGCTCCTGGACACCACAACAAATTCCTTGTGTGTTTGCCCACACTTGGTGAATAAATCTCATTCTGATTCGGATTCTGATTATAATTAGGATTAGAGTCTGTCATTCAAAAAAGACCTGTGAATATAACAGGTTTATAATTTAAATCAATAATACATAAAGGTTTACATATACAGTATTTTGAAAAGATAGTCCAACACCTCCTTTTACAAACCTGTGGCTGTTCTCTGCTGGTGGAATACCTGCTCATCAGGCTGTGTTCTCCATTTCACTTTATACGTCGCTTTACTTCCAACCACATTTCTAATCTGTGAAATTTGATGAAATTTTTATTAAGAAAACACCCAAGCCAGACTGAGTACACTTACTGAACATTCCTTTTGACATTTTACTTCATCAAAATTTTAAACTTTGAATGAACTATTTTTATTGCAAAGATTGTTTGATAAAAGTTAACATGAACCTTACCTTTTCCAGAAGGATATTCTTGATTTGTGGATCATTCACACTGACACCAGTCTTGGCTTTCCCCACAATCCTCACTACAATTTTTCTCACAGTTTCTTTAAAGTAATACATTGAGAAAGAAGAATGATTTGTCATAATGGCACCTTGTCATTGCATTTGTTAGGAAAAATGGTATGTGAATGACATAATTCTTAACCCTCCTGTTTAAAAACAGGGTACAACTTTTGTGTTGGGGTCAAATTGACAAATAGTGGTGCTCATTTAAATTGTGTCTAAAATAAATAAATAAATACACAAAAATAAAATAATAATAAAAGAAATAATTTAAAGATGAATGTGCAACATGAACTTGTTTGTCCTGTTTGCTGTGTTTACATATAGTTTTATTTACATATCAAAGCTTTAGGCAAACCATTTTCTGAATAAATACTCAAGCAGCAGGAAGTTGTACAATGATCCCTGCTTTCTCTACTTCATTGTCTGACAAAATAAAACAATGGCACCTGAAAGATTTAAAAAACTGCAGTTAATGGAGACATGCAATAAAAGATGCAAAACATCAACAAAAGATACACATGGAGGATTTAATTGCTGCTGATTGGATCATTAGTGCTCTGATAAAATGTTTACAGAAATTACTTTTCAACAAAACCGTTTTTTATCACTCTTCTTATTGTGGAAGAAGAGAAAAAAGGTTTTTGTTTACTTCACCTAGTGCTAGCGTAACGGAGGCCAGCGGGTAGGTGCTGTGCAGGTTAACCTCACTCCCCTGATCTAAAGAGGCGCACTACACTGACACTATGGGCTGCAGTCTTCAGCCTCCTTGTTAGTGCGCCCACCTCCCATTCCAACGACCCAGTGCGCCCACCTTCCAAGTCCTGCTTGGAGCGGGTGCGAGTAGGACCCCGGGGGGGTACACTAGTATGACAATGACTTTCGAAAGTAACAAGCTTCCACAAACAAAGGCTCTTTGTTTCATCTCATATTTTCCTGTTAAACAAATTAGGCACACATCCAATCTTTCATGCAGCAAACCACACGTGAATTCCAAAGAAATTTTGTTTAACAAATATGATATCTATTTTACATAAAACTGTAGCATATATGGCATGAAGATAAAGCAGTCAGAAAAACACAAGTACATGTCACATATACACAGCACGTTTCAAACAGACAGACGAAGAAGAGAACCATTTAGCAGGTATTAACATATAAATCATATTTATATTGTTATAATATAATATATATTTGATTACAATATGACTAAACACAATTAGAAAAACTCACTTATACAATTAGAAAATTATCTTACAGTAGGTGTTTAGAATTTTTAGTTATTTGTCTACACTGTAAAAAATGCTTTGAAACCTTATAGGCTGAATACAATAGATTCATATTATTATTCATTCAGAAAGTAGTGTAGGACATAAGACAAAGCAATGAATGTTTTGTGTGAAGATTCAACATGAATAATATATCATATCTAATATATTTCTAGCTGCTATGCTGTGGTTCATGCAACTCTTTCTGCTTCTGGGTAAGAGCATTATGCTATACACTGAAACAAATCTTGGTCACAAATTTTGTTATATTTTCAGCACAATAAAAGCAATAAATGTCTCAGAACTATAAGTAAAATTAAATATTAATAATCTGCATCTTTGACTCTATTGCATGCAAAGGTTTTACAATTCCCACTAGTACAGACAAAATCAGACTGATGAATGGCATTGACTCTTGTTCTGGACGAGTGGAGGTTCTTCGTGATGGTCAGTGGGGAACAGTGTGTGATGATGGCTGGGATCTATCAGACGCTGCAGTGGTGTGTAGAGAGATGGGTTGTGGGAATGTGATAGAGGCAAAGGGTGCTGCTTATTTCGGCCAGGGATCAGGACCAATATGGATGGATGATGTGAATTGTACTGGCACTGAGTCTTCACTGATGAACTGTAGGACAGGTGGATGGGGAACACATAACTGCCAACATTCCCACGATTCTGGAGTCATTTGTAACGGTGAGCCAAAAATATTAATTTGTACATTCGTAAAAATTGCATATTTTCCTTTTTTAAGGAATGACCCAAGAGAGTTAAATAGAACAATATTGTAATTGTTTAATCTAACACAATGTGTTCTTGTTGAAATAAGCTAATAGTAAAATACACAATGATATGGGAGTAAAAACAACTTGTATTTTTATTATCTGTGTGAATAGTAACTGTCAGGTTGATAAATGGTGACAACTCTTGTTCTGGAAGAGTGGAGGTTCTTTATAATGAAACGTGGGGAACAGTGTGTGATGATGGCTGGAATCTATCAGACGCTGCAGTGGTGTGTAGAGAGATGGGCTGTGGGGATGTGATCGAGGCAAAGGGTGCTGCTTATTTCGGCCAGGGATCAGGACCAATATGGATGGATGATGTGAATTGTACTGGCACTGAGTCTTCACTGATGAACTGTAGGACAGGTGGATGGGGAACACATAACTGCCAACATTCCCACGATTCTGGAGTCATTTGTAACTGTGAGCCAAAAATATTCATTTGTACATTCGTAAAAATTTGATATTTTCCTTTTTTTAAGGAATGACCCAAGAGAGTTAAATAGAACAATATTGTAATTGTTTAATCTAACACAATGTGTTCTTGTTGAAATAAACTAATAGTAAAATACACAAATATATGGGAGTAAAAACAACTTGTATTTTTATTATCTGTGTGAATAGTAACTGTCAGGTTGGTAAATGGTGACAACTCCTGTTCTGGACGAGTGGAGGTTCTTCGTGACGGTCAGTGGGGAACAGTGTGTGATGATGGCTGGGGTCTAACAGACGCTGCAGTGGTGTGTAGAGAACTGGGCTGTGGGAGTGTCATAGGTGCAAGCCGTGCTTATTTTGACCAAGTACCAGGACAAATGTGGATGAATACTGTACAATGTACTGGGATAGAATCTACTTTGAAGAGCTGCAGATCATATGGAATTGCCTCCTGTAGTAGTATTAAAGCTGCTGGAGTCATCTGTCAGCGTGAGTCATAACACTTTAAACAATCCTTTTAATATGATTTTGTTCATTCAGCCCATTTTTAAAGACATAAAACCATTTTGTTTCTTTTGCCGTGTGCTTCAGCTCCTGTCACACTGGTCAATGGCACTCATTCATGTTCTGGAAGAGTGGAGGTTCGCCACAATGGAATGTGGGGAACAGTGTGTGATGATGGCTGGGATGCATCAGATGCTGCAGTGGTGTGTAGAGAGATAGGATGTGGGAATGTGACAGACGTAAAGAGAGCTGCTCATTTTGGACAAGGATCAGGACGAGTATGGATGAATAATGTGAATTGTAATGGAACAGAGTCTACACTGAAGAACTGTGTATTAAGCGGAAGAGTTCAACAAAACTGCAACCATGAAAAAGATGCTGGTGTTATCTGTGGACGTAAGTGAATAACGCTGCATTATAAAGGTCTACTGCCTGACATAATACTTCAATACCGCTGCATTTCTTAACATAATTGTTAATGTCAGTAATATGCAAACAATGAATAAAAGCAAATTTATGTCTGTCTCTACAAAAGGGGTTTTCGCAGCAATGTCATAGAAGACCAATTTTTCATTTCTCAAAGAACCATTCCTAAACAGTTTCTAAAAGATTTTTCCTAAAATTTCCTAAAGACCATTTTTTATTTTTTTTAGTGCAAAGAGCATTTTAATAATCTAAAGAACCTTTAGTGGAATGAAAAGTTTCCATGGATGGTAAAGATACTGCATGGAACCACGGATGCCAAATAAAGAACCTTCATTTTTAAGAGTTCAGACTGGTGTCATCAACCTTCCTGACCTGTTCATTTATTGTTTATTAGCCAAACTTCGACTGCAGAATGGTTCCAGCTCTTGCTCTGGAAGAGTGGAGGTTCTTCATAATGGAATATGGGGAACAGTGTGTGATGATGGCTGGGATCTAACAGACGCTGCAGTGGTGTGTAGAGAGATGGGATGTGGGGATGCTATAGAGGCAAGAAAAGGTGCTTTTTTTGGGAATGGCTCAGGACCAATATGGATGAATAATGTAAATTGTTATGGGAATGAGCAAACTCTAAAGAGATGTAGATCTCCTGGATGGGACGTACAGAACTGCAATCATTATAAAGATGCTGGAGTCATCTGCCAATGTGAGTCAAATACATACATAAAAATGAGGCTGATTACACTGCCATCCAGAACATTACTAGTCCTTGTTTATATACTGGACTAAAGTAACTTTCATCATGACCTATTATAATATTATAGTAAAATGACAGAAATTTTGTTTAATGTCTATTTCAGACAGCTATACCTATATCAATGATTCAAAAAGCTGGATTGATGCACTAGGATACTGCAAAACTCACCACCAGACACTGGCGCACATTTTAAATGCCATGGCACACGAGTACATCACACAGATGCTGCAGGATAAAGCAATCACTGATGGAGTGTGGATCGGGCTTGAACGGAGTATGCTCTTCATTTGTTCGCCCTGGCTGTGGACCAGTGGGCCGTATGTGGAGTATGCATCATGGCATCAAGAGTTTCCAAAGCACCCAGTGAGCATGTTTTGTGGAAAACTTCTTAAGGAAGAACAGGACAGGTTTGGATGGATGGATGCTTGCTGCCATGAGCGCCTGCCTTTCATCTGTCAGGTCAGTTTCTCGTCCTGGTTTAATGTAATCAGCTTTTTGATTGCATGCACTCTTGTGTTTTTTGAATGCTCAGTGTTCAATAGAGTCTGCAAGTGTCTAAAGCCTAAAATAATTTTCTTTTGTCATGTCTTATCAGGGATGAAACACTAGATGAAGCTGTTTCCTAACTTGAGTCGGTTGCTGGTAATCACAGAACAGTCATGAGTTATGATAAACATTTTTTTCTTTGTTTCTTAAGTTATAGTAATATGTAGCCCTGTTTGTAGGTACGAACTTGAAAAAGATACTATTACAAAATATTTCTTATATATATATATTTAGTTCTGTCAAACGATTAATCACATCCAAATATATAAAGTTTTATTGGTGGCATTTATACTTGTAATAGATAAATTATTTGCTGTTTATTTTCATACCATTTTCATTCAATGTTTTTCAGCATTCAGTCTTTGTGAGTTTATATTGAGATGACTAATAAATAAAGCTAGTAAACATTGGTCAGTTTGCGGCTTTCTGTATTGCCTTCTTGATAAGATGATTTTTTAAAATTAAAGATAATAATTTATTTTAGATTTGTCATGATAACAGGCGTATACATTTATATTATTATTATTATTACCAACAACAACAACAAAATAACACTAATAATAATAACAAAATATATTATTGTTGATGTTGTTATTATTATTATTTATTTTAATAGCCTAAACTGAATTATTTCCACTGCCTGTCCCATCCCCCATCTCTGTCTCTCTCTAACACACACACACACACACACACACACACACGCATCACAGACGGTTCCTCCCATTTCTGGCAAAAAGAGGGACTAAAGCCTGCTGCCTCCACACATGAGCATATATCTCTCTGGTGGATGCGTTAATGTTTTACTGACAGTTTAGTAATAAAGAGCGTCATTTTAAACGGAAGAGATGTCGACAAGACCGGGATTCTACCGGCAAGAACTAAACAAGACTGTCTGGGAGGATCCTGAACTAAATGAAGATTAATGTCTTGGGTACGATGTGTTTATTGGACCAATCAGATAAGAGTAACTGGAGAGTCAGCGAGAGGCTCATTTGATTGGCTACAAGAAGAAGGTGGCCCCGCCCTCCCCCTCACGCTTGCAAAACTCAGTTAGTGAGAGAATCGTGCCAAAATTGTAAGCGCAGAGAAAAGAAAGACGGAGCTGTACATATCGGTTTATTTCGGGAACTTTTTGCCCCACATACACAACAAGTCATTTAGACATTTGCAACAGTTAGTTTTTTACACATACAGATCGGTTCTATGCAGTCAATCCGTTTTGCAGTTCTTTAAACTGTTGTTTTTGCTTGCAAATCACTGTTCACAGGCTTGCAGTGCTTTTGACCGTCTTTTGGCGAAAAAAATGTGCCAAAAGTGTAAGCGCGGAAACATGGAAGTCAGAAGCATGCAGATCATATTTATTTTGCGTTAGCATGAAGCTGCAGTTTCACAATACATGAATTACACTTACGAGTAACAGTAAAATGCTGCAAATAATTTTTTCTTGCGCTTGAAACACGATTTACACCTTTACAAAGCTTCTCTTGCGCATGCAAATTAAATTTACGCTTAGAGTCTTATGTACACTTCCACAAATATTACCCTGCGTATGCAAATCTTTTTGACGTCATTCTACCTTCATAGTTTGACTTATGAATATTAGCGAAGTAACCGATGATTGGCTGAAGCGCCGACGTCCTATCGCTATCGAATCCTTAAGGCGTGGCTCATGAATATTACACTAGGGCGTTCAGGAAGGTTACTAAGCAACGTAAGCATGAATAAATTCATATTCATTAGCCGAGCCTTCGTCGTAGTAAGATTAGTAATTTAGCGTCCAAGAGGAGGAGAGGGTGAGGCAGGAATAAAGCTTGACAAAACAACATCCGGAAAAACATTAATCTGCCTTTTTACACAGTGATAATCAACAACTGGCAGGAAAATATTTAGCAAAATAGAACCAACATTTCATACTGAAAATTATATTTGTTGGCATTGCATTGCTGTTTAAATTGGTTTATATTGTGAAAGATGTCAATCATTCCTTCAGCAACAATGTCTGTATGACCTCATGTGGCATGCCTGTAGATATTAATAGTATTAAAAAAATTAAATCGCCTTCATCTGAGTGATGCTGAACAAAAGCTGATTTACTGTATGTATCTGGCAATCTATAAAGAACACAAAGGCAGTACTTCCTGTATATCACAGGTAGTAAAGACATTTGTGTTTTTATACAGAATGACCACATACTAAGGCTCTGATTCTGTAAATGTGTTTAGTTAGATCAGGGGTTTTCAAACTGTGGGGCCCCCCCCCCCCCCAGGGGGGCGCCAGCAACTGTCAAGGGGGGCGCGAGCATCAGTTAATTCAGAGACGTTCCCTTGAGAATTTATGAATACGAGTTAACAAATCTTTAGCCATCCACTAGGGGGAAATCTGACTCCCACTGCTAGTCGACAGTTAGAGCAGAGTTTGCTCGAGTATCAGTTATGCTCAGTGTTGCCAAGTCTGCGGTTTTCCCGCGGAATTGGGCTACTTTAACACTTGCCGCGTTTGGTAGTTTTGGGCGAGTTTTGAGTATCAATTAGGAGGGGGGGGGGGTGTTGGATGTTGGGGGGGCGCGAGTGAAATTAGACAAACTTGGGGGGGTGCATGTCCTAAAAGGTTGAAAACCCCTGAGTTAGATTGTATAAAGAACCTTCCAACATGCCCATCTGGTGCCACAATATTGCTCTAGTTAGTAGACAACATGCAAGGCCTATTCAGTTCCGGTCTTAAAGTGAGACTGTCTTCCAGTTTTACCTGTGCCACAACCCCATCAGCATCTGACTTCCATCTGCATGGGAAAACGTCCAGATATTTCATCCTGCCATAATGCACTCATTCTGAGAGATTTACATTGCACTGCACAAGGTAGCATCTCAACTACAACATTAGAACCCTCGAGCCTCCCTCGTGCTGTGACTTACTGAAACGGTTGCCATGGTGACACAGCTTCTGGTTTCAGCATCTTCCCATTTTCAACGTACTAATTTGCAAATATTGTGAAGATGTCAATCAGTTTATATAGAAGTACGTCACGTCATTTTGATGCACCAGCAGTAGTTGCATAATCATCCAGATGATATGCTAAATTAAGTTTGCAAGTAAACATTTTTCTCTTCCCCTTCCCTACTATTTTTTCTGACCATGTTTCACAATTGTTGTGTAATCAGGCATTGCTGTTTCCGCTCTGCAAGCTACTGTTCTAACAGCTTCGTCTAAGAGAGCCAGATCAAAATCAGTCTGACTCATGATGGTATAAATATATTCTTCATTAGTTATTAACCGAAAGGAAAACAGCAATGGCTGGCTTAAACGAATAGTTCACCCAAAAATGAACATTTTCTAACATTTACTCACCCTCAGGCTATCCAAGAAGTAGATGAGTTTGTTTGTTCATTAGAACAGATTTAAAGAAATGTAGCATTACATAATTTGCTCACCAATGGATCCTCTGCAGCGAATGGGTGCTGTCAGAATGAGAGTCCAAACAGCTGATATAAACATCACAATAACGACTCCAGTCTATCAATTAATGCCTTGTGAAGCAAAAAGCTGTGTGTTTATTAGAAACAAATCCATTATTAAGGTGTTTTAACATTAAATCACTGCTTCATGGTCAAAATGTGTGTCCATAATTTATAATAACATCCTTCAGTGAAAAAGTCCATCTCCTGTTGTCCTCTCACATCAAAATCCACCCACATATTTGTTTAGAACTGGTTTGGACCGGTTTTGCATGATGGTTTTAAACATGCAGCTTTTCCCTTCACAATACGTTAGTTGATGGTCTGGAGTCATGTGGATTACTTGTGGATTATTGTGATGTTTTAATCAGCTGTTTGGACTCTCATTCTGACGGCACCCATTCACTGAAGAGGATCCATAGGTGAGCTAGTGATGTAATGCTAAATTTCTCCAAATCTGTTCCAATGACAAAACAAACTCATCTACATCTTGGATGGCCTGAGGGTGAGTACATTTTCAACACATTTCTGAGTGAACTATTTCATGATATCATTAATATTTTCCATATTAATAATGATCTATACAACAAAATCTCTCATTTTCATTGATTGCAATGAGCATAAAACAGTGACTCCATCAAAAGCACTGATTAGGGAACTAAACACTGCACAATCCTGCTCTGTTTTGGTTTTTAAACAAGGCTCTCAGGTCTTGTTCGCTTCAGGCAGACACTAAAATTAGTGTACTGAAAGACACTGTGGTTGACAATGCTAAATAAAAGCTAACTAGCAAATATCCCAAACCCACAGGCAATTGGGGAAAAAAAGCACCATGCAAGAGTACATTGCTTGAGGGCATCACATGGGCAGCCTGTTTTTGAAGCTATTACCAGTGTTTCTTCCCATTTATTTGGGAGGTTTGCCAGCTCTGAAAAATTATGCGATGCAGCTCATTTCATTGTTAGTGACGCAGATGCTCCGCAACATCTCGAGACCACCTGAGACCTAATTATTTCATTATCTGTATTAAAAGATGCACAACACTAACAATGGATTTACACAGGAGATTTAATTGCTGCTGATTGGATCCCACATCGAGTTGAATAGGTTCAGCTATTTCTAACAGCCTGGGGATACGATTATAGAGACATTGCCGTGTATCATCTGACATGAGAGGCCTGATTAAGCTATTGTTATGTTTTGTTTTAATAATAGGCCTGGTCCCATAGAGCTTTAATAAAGCATGCAAAACAATGCAATAGTCATTTAGTCACAATATCCAAATTCATTAGTGATCATAATTTGAATGTAGATATTCAGATTGTCACTGTAAAGTTGTAAAGCACTACAACTATAGAAGAATGAACAATCCTTATTCAGACCGTTAATGTCCATCATTTTATTCCCCAGGAATCTCTCTCTCTCTCTCTCACACACACACACACACACACACACACACTCCACAAACACTTTCTTACTCAAATGAGCTGTGAATTTGCATTGTTCATGTTAAGCCCTTTTCTATTGTGTGATTATCTGACTTCTTCACAGCAGAGCTGATTCATTTTAAAGGAAGGGGGCAGGGCAGACCTGGGGTGTGGAGGGGTTGAAACAGGGAATGGGAGCATCCCAAATGGGGGTTGGGTGCTCTTGTCTTCAACAGATAAAAAAAATAAAATGTGTATGCCATATCATATTGCATGCTTCAGTTGTAGAAAATTCCAGGACTGCATCTTTCACCTTGATTAATGAATTTCTAAGAATACCTTCATTAATCCAGTTCTAAAGACCTGCCAGGGGCTTTGATTTATTTAATTCAATAGACTAAAGTACATTCATAAAACTGAGTCACTGCAGGAATTATTACTTTATCCACTGACTCAATTTCTTTTGCTTTTTCCACCTAATTTCTCAATTGGCCTTCTGAAACAGTAAAATAATTAAGCTTAGCCTTTCTAATCAGTCTCAACTGAGCCTCTGAAAGTTAAGACAAATATCTTGTTTACTATGTATTTATTAATTACTTCTGAGTCTTGCATGATTCAATCCAGAGCATTTGGTTCAATAAAGAACTTAAGAGTGTGTGTGACTGCTTTCATTCAGAGTGTGTTTAATATGGTCCACCGCTGTGAGGAAGTGATACCATTTTGAACAAAAGGTCAAATTTAACAGGAACATACCAGTCCTCTCATCATGGCAAATGACTGTAGTCTCAATATCAGCAGAAACTTTAGTTTTGAGTTGGATCAAATAATTTGAAACGTTTGTCTGTTTAACTCTCTAGCTCAGCATATGATGTGCGCCTTCGTCAGAAAGTGGCCGTCAAGAAGCTCTCCAGGCCTTTCCAGTCCCTCATCCACAGCAGAAGAACGTACAGAGAACTGAGACTCCTCAAACACATGAAACATGAGAATGTAAGTCCCTTAAAAACACATGCAAACACATCGACGCAGGGGATACCAAATACCAAATGTCCACTCCTGCACCAACATAACTCATACAACTGCTTGACAATCGTCAAACATCTGAATCGAGATTGTTGGGTCTGTTCAAACAACAAAGTCTAGAGCCGCTTGAGTCACTCATGTTATTTTTTTCTGTAATCCAGGTTATCGGACTGCTGGACGTTTTCACTCCAGCAGCTTCTCTTGAAGAATTCAATGAGGTGTGAGTGTCTGCCCGGTCACTATATCTTCATTTGTGAATGCATAAAATAGCTTTTTGTATGTCTGTAAAACTAAAATGGTACTTCTGGCTGGATTAAAACCATCTGCACTTGCAGTCAACCAATTATCAAACAATATTTGTTTTTATTTTGCAAGTGTGTGATGATTTAAATGCACTAAATCGGCTATAAGCTATAAGACTGTCTCTGTCTCTCTAGCTATCTTGTGACCAACCTGATGGGAGCGGATCTCAACAACATTGTCAAATTTCAGAGACTTTCAGATGAACATGTACAATTCCTCATTTATCAGCTTCTCCGTGGCCTAAAGGTACACTTTCAGTTCCATTTTTTACAAACATGAAAAACATGCACAAACAGATGTTCTGAATTGCAGATGCAAACTTTTTTTTTTCTGTCTCTATGCCTCTTTTACTATGTCCTACTGTTTCTTCTAACGGCTCAACTTTTTTTCTCTCACAAACAGTACATCCATTCAGCCGGGCTGATCCACAGAGTGAGTGCTTTTCCTCCTCCTCAGTTTTTGTTTAGTGTCCATTTTATAGGCCACTAGAGTCTTGTTCCTTTTAACACTTTTAACATCATAATACATATTTTAACAACATATATGTTACATTTTTTAATTTGTATGCATGTTTGCAGGACTTAAAGCCAAGCAATGTAGCGGTGAATGAGGATTGTGAACTCAGGGTGAGAAAAACTTTTGATGCCTTTCCAGTCTATACACACAAAATTCCTGAATTGCCACAGTGCATTTTTTTAGTTAATTTTTTATTTTTAATCAAAACTGTCAGATCCTGGATTTTGGATTAGCCAGACAAACGGATGATGAGATGACGGGTTACGTGGCGACTCGTTGGTACCGTGCACCTGAGATCATGCTCAACTGGATGCATTACAACCAGACAGGTAAAACAAGCATAAACCTTAAATTCTTGTGTTTTTGAATAGATAGATAGATAGATAGACAGATAGATAGATAGACAGACAGACAATGCTGGGTAGATTACTTACATATTGTAGTCCATTACTGATTACAAATTACATGATAAAGACGAATTTTACATGACATGATTAATTTTAATTAGTAACATAATCTGGATTACACATATTAGGTAATGTATTCTGACTACTTTTTGATTACTTTTAGATTACTTTCGACCTAACTTGTTTATCTCACAGACTTGTGTACCATAGTGATAAAAAAACACACACACACACAAAGAGAAATGCATTAAACATCAATAAATATCAATAAATCTATATATTATTAATAATTTACTACCATTGTGTGAATAATATGTAATCATGTAATCCAGAAAAGTAACTGTAATCTGATTATAATCATTTTAAAATGTTAGAAAATCTAATTACAAGTACTTAATTTTTCTATTCTGATTACATAATCAAGATTACATACACTCAGTTACTACCCAGCACTGCAGACAGACAGACAGACAGACAGACAGACAGACAGATAGATAGATAGATAGATAGATAGATAGATAGATAGATAGATAGATAGATAGATCTGCACTTTATGATCTGTGCAATTGGTTGATCAAATACGATTAAATCTGTTTTACAGTGGATATCTGGTCTGTTGGATGCATCATGGGTGAACTTCTGAAGGGGAAGGTTTTGTTTCCTGGCAACGATTGTATCCTTCCTTCACGAAAGCCACTTAAACCTCCTCTTAGTGTGTTTGTGTGTGGTTTTTGAGTGAGTCTTGCTTCCTGTAAAGGCAGGTGAGGAAAGTGCAGCCTAAGTGGTTCAAATTAAATTACAGAAGCTGAATGTAAGGAACTAGAAAACAGTTTCCAAAGATGGAACCTATAACCTCTAAACTGTTATAGAATCTTTGACATAATTTGTTCAGATATAGATCAGCTCAAGAGAATCATGGAGGTTGTAGGCACTCCTACGCCTGACGTTTTGAAGAAGATATCCTCCGAACATGTGAGAAGAGACCAAGTGTTCAGTTATTGGTTTAATTTATTAATACTAACAATGTCTAATGTTGTTGATGGATGACAGTGTGATTGAAATTTAAACCATAATTTTTGGTATTACCCATCTAGGCTCAGAAATATATCCAGTCTCTTCCACACATGCCTCAGCAGGACCTGGCGAAGATATTTAGAGGAGCAAATCCTCTGGGTAAGGCTAAAGGCCTTCTCACATTAAGAACGATAACTATATTAGCGTGAACTGCTTTCATGCCATCTGCCACTTTTAACGCTTGAGCTCTTTGATGTTTTCTGGATTTTGATTGGCTATCAATGTTTCACCAACTGGGGGAAAACAAGTTCTGAATGTTTCAATGATATTGTGGTGGATTCTGATTGGTTATCAATGTTTTTATCATTCATCAGCTGGAAAAAGCATTCTGAAAGTACCAATGACATTGTTCTTTTGTATCATTGTTATAGTTGTGGTCTAAATGCTGCTATTCTCTTAAATTTAGAATGATTTTTAAGACTTTAAAAAGTTATCCTTGAAGTAAAATCAATGCTGCAAAAAAAAAAGTTTTAGAATTTCAAACAGTACTTAAAAATAGAATTAGTCAAATAAAATCTAATTATTTTCCCCCTTTTCAAATCTTTCCCATCCGCATTTGCCCTCTTTGACTTTAGCGGTTGATCTGTTAAAAAAGATGCTGGTGTTAGACTGTGACGGGAGGATTTCAGCCAGTGAAGCTCTATGTCATCCGTACTTTTCCCAATACCACGATCCTGAAGATGAACCCGAGGCGCCTACGTATGATCAGACCCCTGAGAGCAAGGATCGCACGCTGGAGGAGTGGAAGGGTGAGAGGAAATCTTACACTGCTTTTGTTTGGATTAAAGGTTGTAAACGTACACTAAAACACCACCATGCTGAAGCTATTTGTTCATTCAGAAAATCATTGTGAACATGATCTGCCAAAATTGATACCTTGTAATATAAAATCAACTCTATTTGTCACACTTTTCGTCTTTATTGACTTGTATTTAGCTTTATTAACTAATATTTGGAGTTGTTTGGTGACTATGGAAATCCACTCTCTCTTTCTCCTTCCACAGAGCTGGTGTTTGAGGAAGTAAGCAATTTTAAAGATCCTCCCAATAAACCTGAAAGTCTTCAGGTTGAACAATAAAACTGAGCATAACTACAATCCAGGAAGATGCCGCCCCTCGCCACTGTCTGTCTTTCAAACATACATCCTACAGGACTGATGGACATACTGTATGAACAGCTTGCAGTCCAACCAGAGACAATGACTATGTATTTCCAAGGCATGACGCCCTTCCTGTATGTGGGTGTGTGTTCATACACACTGAATTAAGAGCAAAACACGACCGGTATTGTTTGAACATAGACACAATGTATTAATATTACAAGGTGCATGTTGTGTGTATGTGTGCAGAGTTGTGTGTTTTGAGTGTTTTTTTATATTTGATGTGAGACAGGTGTCTATAGGTGAAGCAGGGTATGGTGTCTTTCATATGAGACCAAAGCAAACTAAGCAGGAGGAGGAAAAAATATGTTTACAATATTGGATGGAGTGGGATGTGTGTCTTAAAAAGTTGATATATGCATCAATGTACAAAAGTCTGCATAATCAGTTACATAATCTGTCTTTACTTGTTTTGCATCCGCAAGGCTATCTGAATATAACATACCTCAAATGCATCGTGTGTTCGCATTGAATCACACCTCAGGTGAAAATGAAGTGATTAATAATTGTTTAGTTACAGAAACAGATTGCTGTGATAAAACTCATCCCAGCCACAAATACTGTCTTTTCTTAACAAAAGGTTAAAATAAAGGTTAACTGTTAGTTTACGCTGCACTACAATGGTGCTGGTTAATTCAACATATGCTGGACAAACTGTTTTTCTTTTCTTAGGTTATTTAAAGGACCAGTGTGTGGTTTGACCTCCTTTATTGTAAAATAAGTTTCCACATCCATTTCCACATCCAAGTCAGTTGTCAGTTGTTAATATCCATATCTATCACAAAACCTGTTAAGAACACGTCTCGGTCATAATCCATCCTAAAAAAATGGTATCTTGCATAAAAAAAAAACTTTTAGGACCATTATGATTGTTTGCATTGTGACATTATTTTCATTGCAATTAAGAAAATGTTCATTATGATAACACGCAAATCAGTCAATCAATCACAACAATAAATATATTTGCCGTACTGCCTTTAATTTTTACAAATGTAAAATATAGACAATTTTAGGAATATAAGAAACAAAAGAATTTATGAAAATAATGTCAAAGATTTTTTTTATACATAAAAAAAAAAATCAACATTCCTGATTTTCTTTATGTAAAATATAATTTATTTCTTTTTTGAGAAAGCAATTTCAGTTCAGTCTTCTGAATGTTTCTTCTGTCTAGTGAAATGAATTACACAATATTTAAAATGTATTTGAGGAATAGCAGCAGTTGTTTACAGACTGAATATGTGTGTGTTTTCAAAAAAGGAAACTGCATTTCAGGAAGTGCTTAACATGGTTAGTGTCACAATTATTTCTCAATGTATGTTTTTGGAAGATCCTGAATGACTACTTTGATGTAATGAAACTATTAAGCATCCTCTAAAGTTGAATGGGGAAAATGGGTGTGGTTTCTCACATTTACACTGTATGTAAATGAACATTATCAATAACTGCCCTGCTTTCAGAAAAGTACAGTGTAAAAAAATATATACTAATCACTTGGTACAAACAAGTGTCACTTCTCTGATGTTGTTCAGATGTCCTGTTATGTGGCCTTAGCACTTTGCCCTTATGTATCTGCACCCTCCTCCTGGTCTCTTGCATGCCTTTAACAAAGATAAGAACTGCCTTCAGCTGTTTCACTGGGACTGGATCGGTCTTTTCCCCTTTGTGAGTAAGCCAGTCCCCTTGGCATGTATGCATGACCCCCTCACCATTTCTTTTAATAAAATTAAACTCTTTTCCTGAAACCTGTTACGGTGTTAAACATTTTAAAAGTAGAAGGAATTAATTAGACCTCATTTACAGATCCGATAACATTCGGAAACGCTGCTTTACGATGTTCAAATGTTTATTCCAGCGCGTAATTGTGGAAACGTTCCCCCAAATCCACCGGGGCTCTCCAAGTTGCGCTTCGTTTGCGCTCGTTCTCTGAGAGTCTCTTTATCAAAATACCCGATAAACAATGAGAACGTAAAAAGGATAGTTTCACATTTGAAAGACATTCCATTTTGTTTCCATTCCATTCCAAACATTTTGTTTAATTCTGTTAAAATTACTTACTTGCTGAAACAAAAGCAATAGGTTTTGCTTGATCTTGCAAACCTTTACAGGTGCAAAAGTTTACAGGTGTAGTGCCGAAATTTGACCCGTCAGATTATGCATCCCCTAGTATTGGTAGGTTTAGGGTTAGGTGTGGGGTTGGGATTAGACAATCAGGTAGCGACTTCAACGAGGGGGTGCATAATCTGGTGTAACCCCTCTCTCCCTGGGTCCTCACCACCACACCTCGTTCTCGTTCCGAGTGGGTCTCGAACCCGGGTCTCCGGCATGGGAGGCGGACGCACTAACAAGGAGGCTAAAGACTGCAGCCACTAGTGTCAGTCGCTAGTGTGTCTCTTGAGATCAGGGGAGTGAGGTTTACCTGCACAGCATCTACTCGCTGGCCTCCGTTACACTCACCCCCCTAAACCTCACTCCCATCCGGGTCACGGCACCAATGTAACCCCTCTCTCCCGGGTCCACCAATATAACCCTTCTCTCCTGGGTCCTCACCGCCACACCTCGTTCTCGTTCCGAGTGGGTCTCGAACCCGGGTCTCCGGCATGGGAGGCGGACGCACTAACAAGGAGGCTAAAGACTGCAGCCACTAGTGTCAGTCACTGAGGTTTACCTGCACAGCACCTACTCGCTGACCTCCGTTACACTGACAGGGGTGCAGAATTCGGCACAACACCGGCTCTGTAACTTAAGTAGACATGAGGATATTTCTCAAGAGAGCTGTGCAATGCGCAATGAACGCTGTTAGATTGGCCTTATTTTTTTTAAATTGCATCATATACTTCCATCTGTTTTCTTAATTCTTCTTCAACTAAAGGCCTTCACTATCTGGGTGAAATCCCTGTAAACTTTTCTCCCTTTGCAAGACAAGAGGTAACATAAAAAGCCTCCCTGCTGATGCCATTGTCTGCGTTTAACAAGCAGAATTTGCCGAATTAAAGACATTGTGTTTGTCTTCAGCAGGCTTTCCGCTTTAATAGATTCTTCACTTGCCCAAGTCGCTCAAGTTTTAGATTGAGTAATGAACCTGTTGCACATTACACTACGTAGGCTACTCAACCTTTTTCCTGACCACATTTTCAGGTTCAGACGTAGAGGTTTAAAAATAAAAATGCAATCAACATGACAATGCAATGTCCATAGGACTTCAACCTCGCAATGGTCTTGTAGATGGTTATAGACACACTTGTTAAACATTGTTCTTACTCTTCTCAATATATCCAAAGTTCAGCCATTGACCGTAAGACAGGAGTGCATGTGGCCATCAAGAAGCTCCACCGGCCGTTCCAGTCCAGACTGTTCACCAAACGCGCTTACAGAGAGCTGCGACTGCTTAAGCACATGAAACACGAGAATGTATGTTACCAACATCTACATTTACCATTTACATTATTAAAGAACTGTGTCATTAATTAATAATCTCATAAGGTTGCCGTTTTGCCTCTCTTTATGAAGCTTGCCAAATTTGTACTTTGTTAATGTTGTTCGTGCACCCCAATATCTAATTCTAACTGACTGTTCAGGTTATTGGACTGCTGGACGTCTTTACCTCGGAAATCTTATTGGACAGATTTCAGGATTTGTGAGTCAATTCTTTCAGTTCTAATGCACCTAATTTTAGGAGATTTCAACCTAAAAATCTAGTTTTTCTCTAATAACACTTAAACTACCACTAAACTACTATGTCTTTCAGATCATTAGCGATTGTTTTAAGTTCTGTCATCACAGACCAACAATGAAACAGCAGCTAATGTCTTTTTCTCTTAGTTACCTGGTGATGCCGTTTATGGGCACTGATTTGGGAAAGCTGATGAAGATGGAGAGACTATCGGAGGACAGGGTGCAGTTTCTGGTCTATCAGATACTGAGGGGTCTGAAGGTTAGGCACAGATATACACACAATCACATCTGTGAAGCACTCTGTCCTTTATAACTTTGTGGTATCTATAAATCTCTCGCTCTTGCTCTGTTTCCACAGTACATTCATTCAGCTGGGATCATTCACAGGGTAAGTGACCTCGGAGAGTTTAAATAGATGCACAGAGGGGGTTGGGTGACCACTTCATTCAACCCTGACATTCATTCATCCTCTGTCCATCTCTTCTCTTTTATAATGACTGAGAAAATTTACGGAGGCGTGCATTTTTGTTTCTTTAAAAACAGGCTATATAGAATAAGTAGGAGCATTTTTACTGCCTTAGATGTATATGTATTAGTTGTGTTTCTTGTAAATGTCTACTTGGTTGTCAGGATCTCAAACCAGGAAATCTGGCAGTGAACCAGGACTGTGAGTTGAAGGTATTAAAGCAACTCGGTCTATAGCACAATTTAAATTAATGTCTACATCAACTTTCGTAAAAAGCTGGGAGTTTCAAAAATCCTGACATGGATGACGGTAAACTTTGTGTGAAGATCTTGGACTTTGGACTTGCACGTCAGGCAGATTCAGAGATGACAGGTTATGTTGTGACCCGCTGGTACAGAGCACCGGAGGTTATCCTCAACTGGATGCACTACTCACAAACAGGCGAGATAGACTACCAATAGAGACGTGTACAAATAAATGTAGCTATTACATCGTCTAACCACTAGATGTCCCTGTAGGACATCGCAGTGAGCTCAGTATCACACTAGTCCTGGGGCCGGTTGCACCAGCTGTGCTTAAATTACAACTTAGCCTATTTTTTGACGTAAATGGGCACCAAGTTACAATACACGCACTACTAAATATTTCTGCATTGCATCATGAAACTGAATAACACAGCTCAACGTATAAACGAAATATTTCTGGAAGTCTCCAACCAGAAGAAATGTTGTTAATAAAATCGCAGATTGACTGAATTGCATCTTGAGAACTTGAGAACTTTAAATTCCAATTTAAGTAAGAACTTATGAACAGCTGGTTCAACGCCTGATGTGATTATGAACTCTTTTTCTGTTTTAGTTGATATCTGGTCAGTGGGCTGCATCATGGCGGAGATGTTGCTTGGAAGGCCACTTTTTAAAGGAAATGACTATATATTTTTTTTTCTTTTTTTTGCAGTGTAACTAAAAGATGATTTCTCCTTTCACATGTTCTAGTGACTTTGATGATTAGCTGACTGATATTATGTTGTTCTTGACTTGTGTATTTACATGTAGTTATCACTGAAAATCAGTCAACTGAACTGGCTTTATTACAATCCACAGCAGAGATTAAACAGATAAAGTCTGTGTTCACTGTACTGTCTCTATTGTATCACTGAATCCTTGACATAGACTTGTAGATCTGGACCAGCTGAGAGAGATCATGAAAATCACAGGAACACCAGCACCAGATTTCATCATGAAGCTACAGAGCCAAGATGTGAGTGTATTACAGAAGATTGCATGCACACACATAGACATTGCATAACTGATGCATGTGTGTTTTCTGCATCCACCCAAACAGGCCAAAAACTACATCAGAGGTCTGCCTAAAGTACCAAAGAAAGACTTAAACACTATTTTCTTTAAAGCCAGCTCAGAAGGTAAGCCATTTCTTTCTTTTGCTCCCCTGCTAGGGTCAATTGTAAGAGTTATTTGTGTCTAATGAGTGTCTTTTTTTCAGCTGTGAACACTCTGCTGGTTCTGGATCCAGACAAACGCGTGAGCGCTGCAGAGGCGCTTGAGCTCCCGCTGTTCACAGAGTTCAGAGAACCTGAGGAAGAGACGGAGGCCCTGCCTTATGATCACTCTATGGACAACACAGAACTGCCTCTCGATCAATGGAAACGTATGAGATATCTCAATAGTTCAAATCTATAATAACAGAATTGCTAGGTTTTATTTCTATGGGTTGAGGTAAAGAATGAATAATGTAGGAGAGAGATGAGAAACACATGAAGAGAGGTCACAATGTACAACTCCATTCTTAGTTCTGATTCATTGTCGTCTCTGTCTCTCACTTTGCAGGTCACACTTTTACAGAGATCCTGCCATTCCAGCCACCCATCACAGAGATCAGAGACTCCAAAGAAACATCCCTCTGAGTGGATGCAGATACACACCATATATAATATGAATAAATATATGACAAAGAGAAAATGGAATGAATGTAAACCGTATGACTTTGTAAGTAAGCAAGAGTTTGTCACAATGTTGTTCAGTTAGAAGGTTCCACATGATTATACGGTTATGTGAATTCTCTTTTTTACTTGACTTGAATATGCAAAATCCATGCTTTACCTGCAACCAAAAACCATTGTATTTGAATGCTAGTCTTAATGATTTCAGCGTGCCAGTAGGCTTATGTTTTATTTACTTTACTGATCAGTTCTTATTTAATTTATTAACGCAATAGTTTACACAGAATATGTAATGGTTAGCACATTTAACACCACACCTCTATTTTATTATTGAATAAAACCATCTTAATGAGTGTCTCATGATTTATTAGAAAAACATTTGGTAGTGGAATAATTTTCACTCAGAAAACGTACTCCAATAATCTTTGTTTTATTATTTATTAACTTTAAAAAATATTTTTTTCAGTGTATATGAGTATAATTATTTTATATTATTTGCCTAAACAAATCTGATTATTTTTCAATACATAAGGTATAGTATTTATCTTCTCTCAGTGCAACAACCCTTAGCTTTTCCTGAGTAAGATTGCATAACTCATCTTACATACGTTTAACTTTAAAAATCAAGCACCCAGCACAAAAATAAAACGGTAACATGCTTAACTGTTTATTGCTGTTACGGTGCACATGTACTATTTTCCCAAAAATGATACAGATTAAAAATTCCCTAATAAAGGCTGAAAAATAAACGGCAAAAAAAATACTTTTTTTTTACTTTGTCTGACATCCTTAAGAAGTGCAGAAAGTACGAGTGTGTTTATAAAAAAAGGCATCAAAGGTATTTTGAGCATAAATGGCAGGGAAGTTTGTGCTTTATATCTGTAAAATGGCACTGCTGGCAACCAAACACAAATTTTAAACAGCTGAAACTTCTGCTAAAAAGTTAAAGATTATTATTTTTAGCACAGCATGTCTGTTCCTGAGAAATTAGTGCCACCTGTTCAAACATGATTATATTCCACTTGATAAGCAACAGACTGACCTTACGTTGCATATGTGACCATAAGGACTGAGGGCTTTATAAAAGCCATACCTTTCTCTCTTGTAATTTCACTCAACACCATGAGGAGAGCTGCTTTATTTCTACTGCTGACGGGTCTCTTGGCCAATGGACAAGGTGGGAAACTTTATGAAAACTATTTGTTTTTAAGAATTGATGGAAATGCTTGTTAAGTTGTTAAGTGTTCAGTCTGAATGAAATCCCACAGAGTTACACTGGGAAAACGGCTATGACCAGTCTCTAGATTTTAACTGCCCGGCAGGACAGTCGATATCCTACATAAAGAGGTGAGTAAAAAGCAGACTGTACTCATTCAATATTCCATTTCAAAAGAACTTAAGTATACATTCTCAAAAATAATACTATAGTAATGAAACCGAACACATAATCAGAACATCAAGTTGATCATTCAACTGCCTCTTACTGTTTCCTTGCCTAATGAATAAACCAAGCCAACATGATAATCATCATGAGGACCGGATGTGGGAGTTCGGCTGTAAAGACACCTTTGATTCTGGTGCAGACTGTTTCGTGTCACCTTACGTCAATGATTTTGACCAAACGTTCACCTATGAGTGTCCACCGCACCACATCATCACAGGAATGAGCAGCTACCACAGCAATAAGCACGAGGACAGACGGTGAGCCATGATTTTGGACTGATTTTGATGTTTGTGTGAGTTTACCTGCGCTGATGCCAATACCAATTTTTTCACACAGCTGGCAGTTTTACTGCTGTAGAAGTAACGGCCACTGTACTGCTAACTGTGAGTGGACTACCTATGTGAACTGGTTTGATGAGCTCTTTCACTGGACCGTACCAAACCAAAACTACCTGGTGGGTGCTGAAAGCTACCATGAAAATAAACACGAGTAAGTATAGCAGCAGATTTTTCTCTCTTGAATATTTTGTTAATTTGAATATTGATAAAGGTTTTCAGTAGATGGTGAAAAAGGTGATGCAAATGTGATACTGGAATCCTAACTGCATGTGAAACTGCATATTTCAATGCTAACATGATATATTTTTTTTAATATTTTTAGAGACCGGCGCTGGAAGTACAAGTATTGTAGTAAAGTACAATGCTGAGACTCTCAAATGCAAATAATCTCAAATAATCTGAAATAAACACAAGATGGAAATGTAATGTCATGGTTATTGGCCCAAGAATTTTGAATAAAAAATCAGTAGGTCTGAGACTGTTAATGTATATGCGAGTGTCATGAAGTATACTGAAGCCATTAGTGGGGGAAAAAATCTGTACTTTTGCAATTATCAATAAAATTGAGTTCCAGGTGCTAATATTTTGAATAATAATAATTTCCAGTTCATAAAATAATTAGCTTTTGAACCATATGATTACTTTTTCTTGAACGGACTACGCATGTCTGGGGTTCAAAACTCTGAGACTACTCATAATGAAAAATGTAGTAAATACAAATTCTAAGTTATACTTTCAGCATAATAATCACAGTGAAAAGTTGACTAAAAAAATGGAAGAACATCTGACATCTGCACAAAGAGTTCACATGGTCACCATCACAACTATTATTTGATTACTACTTCTTAAAAACTTTTATCAAGCACAGGCAGGGAGTCTGCCAGACCTGGTATCTCATATAAAAAAAGATTATGGGAGTGCAGCACTCAAGTCACATATGGTTGACATTATCAGATGGATTAATGGATTATCACCACCAACAAATATTTGGTCCCTTACCTATGAAGTTGATATGCTTGTTTAGAGCAGTGTTTCCCAACTCTGTTCCTAGAAGCAAACAAAAAGCACACATTTTCTATCCCCTTTATTTAAACAGACTTGATTAATGACAATAACGTTGACTGAACTCATTGGCTCGTAGGTAGACTTCAAGATATGAAACAGAAAATGTGTACTGTTGCTTTATGTGTACTGATTTAGTGGAAAAGCTTCAAATACACATTTAAATCAAATTTTAAAAACTTTATGATTTAAAGTTGTACTCATTAAGTTTCACTGGGAAAGTAGTGAAAATTTCACTGTTGCACATGAAAACAGAAATCTAAACATCAGAGATTCAGAGGTCTGTGAATAAATATATGCTATTTCATTTTATTTTATTTTTATATATTTAACTTAGAACATTAAATAAAATTAATAATAACATTACATACAATTTTTTTTTTAAATAACAGTCAAAACATTGCTCTTCGACAAATGGCTTTGTTCCCCATCTCTTTGGATTAAATAATCTGCTAAATGCATAAATGTAAACATATATATTCTGAATTCATTTGTAAAGCACTCACAGTTTTCTTGTTTTGCTTCACAAGCAGTTTAATATTTGTGTATATCTTCGAAAATCAAAAAGTTGCACTACATTGTTTTAAGCAGTCAAAATCAAAACCTGCAGCACTTCTGTACAGATGGTGCCGATAGAGTCAGACTCCTGATTGGCTGCTGCTAGAATCAGCCACGTGAAAAGCATTTAAAAGACCGCACAGAGAATAAGCACCATCAACACTGTTCACAGGTAAACACCAGAATCGTTTGCATCTCTGAACACAAGACACCACGAGGAGAGTTGCTCTCTTTCTGCTACTCAAAGGACTGTTGGCCACTGGACAATGTGAGTGATTTTAGTAAATGTGTTAGCGTTTTATAGGGATCCTTTTCCTAAAATTTCTATGTATATCTTTGAGAGACTGTGATCTGCAGCAGTATTTTTTAGTTACTTGATACTAGAATATACTCCAAGCTGACACTGGTTTGGTCTCTATCTCCACAAAGGGTGGCATAACAACTACGACGAGCCTCTCAGTTTTAAATGTCCTGCAGGCCAGTCAGTGTCCTCCATAAAGAGGTATCGCTTACTAAAGGTTTATCTTATTAAACATTATTATTAAGGCATAAAAACGTCCCTATATTCACAAACTGTACATTTGTAAATTAAAGTTTTCCCATGGATAAATTCTATACATTTAGAAAGTTTCTGACCTTTAAACTTTAAATAAAAATTTAATGAAAAAGTTACAATTCTTTTTAACCATTTGTCCCCATTCCTTGCTTGTACAATGTAACCAAAGCCAAAACAGCAACTATTATGAGGACCGGCGCTGGGAATAAAGCTGTAAACCCACCTATAGCCTGAGTGCAGAGTGTTTCTTGTCACCTTACATCAATGAATTCGACAAAGCATTCAGTTTTCAGTGTCCAGCACAGTATGTGATTGCCGGAATGAGCAGCTACCACAGCAACCATCATGAGGACAGACGGTGAGCACTGATGATTGACTCATTCTTATGATTAAACTTTAATTCACTTGAGTTCATCTGAACTGATGTCAAAACCACACTGGTGGCAGTTTCCCTGCTGTAAAGTGAAGTGCACTTCTGGGGTCAGTGGAAACTCTCAGTGGTCTTCATACGTGAACTCTTTGAAGAGGACTTCCAGTGGACTGTGCCTCCTCACAACGTTCTGGTGGGCGTTGAATGCTACCATCAAGATTTTCAAGAGTGGGTATAATTTCTTTACTTACTCATTATTTTATTTCTAATAATAAATGTCAGACTGTGTAATCTGTTACTCACTAATGTCATATTTGTACTTTCAGAGATCGACGATGGAAGTACAAGTACTGTGTCCAACAATGTCTGTAAGACTCAATATTCTCTCACAGTTCAAAGAACCAAGACGAAGACAAAGACAAAAAATTGCAGCTGATCTCTGTATTCAATTAGTAAATTGGGCTGTGTGAGTGTTTGCATGCTTGAATGTGCTCAATTCATTGGGTTAAATCTTAACGGCACTTTGACATTTTCAGTGACATGATCCTTGATAAGAAAATGTGGAACAACTTTACTGAAACCTGCCTACCCTGTTGAAAAAAACAGCATAAGCTGAACACACCACGCAATCTTCTACCGGTTTTCGACTATTCTGATATTTTGCTGGACATTGTATTTGGCGGAGCAGCGGTGCTGTTTAAACGCTTTAAGACGTGCAAATGTGGGAAGCAAGCCGGCACGATTGTCAAGCTCCGACAGCACGATTTTAGAACAGCACTGCCTAGCATCCATCTCGCGACTCTCCACTCTCTACCCAACAAAATGGACAAACTTTTTCTGCTCTCCCGGAAAAATAAGGACTTTTCAAACTCTGCTGCTCTGTGTTTCACGGAAACCTGGCTGAACGAAGCCATTCCGGACAGCACGCTACATCTGCCGGGCTTCCAGCTGATCATAGCGGATCGCGATGCAGAATCAACAGGGAAATTGCGTGGTGGCGGGACATGTTCCTATATCAATGAAAGGTGGTGTACAGATGTAACAGTGTTGAAGAATATGTGCTGTCCCGATCTAGAAGCACTTTTCATCAACTGTAAGCCTTTCTACTCGCCACGGGAGTTATCCTCGTTCATTCTCGTGAGTGTTTACATTCCACCGCAAGGCTGTATTAGATCAAAAGGGTGCTTCTACTAAATACTGAGCAAAGGGTCTGAATACTTAGGACCATGTGATATTTCAGTTTTTCTTTTTTAATAAATCTGCAAAAATGTCAACGATTCTGTGTTTTTCTGTCAATATGGGGTGTTGTGTGTACATTAATGAGGAAAAAAAATGAACTTAAATGATTTTAGCAAATGGCTGCAATATAACAAAGAGTGAAAAATTGAAGGGGGTCTGAATACTTTCCGTACCCACTGTATATATATATATATATATATATATATACATACACATGTATATAATAAAGCAAACCTCACACGTGAACTGCCAAAATTCAAACAACACATTACATGCCCCACCAGAGACAAAAATATTCTGGACCACTGCTACACCACAATAAAGGACAGGGGCATCGCTGGTGGGGGAAAAGGGTGACAAAGTGCATTGGACCTAGAGACCTCCCCATTAGGCGCTGTTTTTAAATGACAGCGCATGCGAAACTGCAAAAAGCAAATACTCCAAAAGTGTGAAGCGGCGTGCAAAAGAGGAGTGAGATAAGTCACCCGCACAGCGCTGATGAACGAGCGCTGCACTTCCGCCACTATGTAAAGTGATAAACAGCACGAGTTGCTTGATCCATTCCAGTCCATTACAGTCATGTGATATGAGAACATTAGAGGTTCTGTAGTGATGCTGGCTGAAAACAGCCACGTCAATGGAAACTGCATGTCAAAATGTAGAGAGAACGCTTGAAAGAAAACGTATCCGGTTACTGTCGTAACTTTGGTTCCCTGAGAGCGGGAACGATACATTGCGACAGATCACAGTGGAACTCGGCGCCCTTTCGGAAATCCTATAGTCTTATAGGATAACGCCAGTTCCATAAACTGACCAACTGACGCTCATCCATGCAAATACTGACAGGCTTGTCAGGCAGTATAAAAGCGCCGAGAGCGGCAATTACATCAGAATCTGAGACTGAATGCTGCACTACTGATCAAGCAGTGAGCATGGCGATCTTCACAATGTATCGTTCCTTTTCTCAGGGAAGCGAGGTTACGACAGTAACCGGATATGTTCCCTGTCGAGCATTCTCTCTACATTGCGACAGATCATAGTGGGAATTATATAAACTCCCGGCGTGAGCGTGGCGAAGATCAGGCAAAACAAGGCTAGACTACACCAAGCATAGGGTAGAAAATCAGACATTCCCAACCAATAGTGTTGTAAGGGCCAAACCAGCTAATAAACAACAACAAAGACATGGTATCTGGAAATGTTCCAGCGACAGAATCGCCCGGACCCCATGACCGTTTAACACATAAATTGATAATCCCGTCAACAAAAGAAACAATTTTATAGCTCCATGTCCGAGCGAGAAGAATGACAGACATACACTCGTGACATGGGCATGACCTCAGTGTGTGTGTGTATGTGTATGTCTTAGCTTAGGTCAATGTAATTTAGAATAGCCAATAAATTCGTGTTTCATTTATAAAGAATCATTGTCTGGTGTCGAATAATTTTAAAGTCAAACCTTGCCAAGATCACGTTACCTCGCTAGGAGCTTACAAATTATCATAATTGTATTGACCTGTGGCCAAGGAAAATACACATAGTCAGATTGTTAAGATACACGGACATTAACGTCTCGCTGGACGACCGTTGATAAGGTGTAAACTATTCAAATTTGAAATCAGTTCTAATCAGGTGGACTTCGAATTTTCAGATTCGAGTCCTCTCAAAACCTGAATGAATTAATAATAATTAATTCCCTAAGAAAAGTAAACAGACATTACAGTGTCGCCCTCTGGGAAAGCTCGTAGGTGATAGGCGCAGCTAAACCAATGAGCGTCTTTTGCTCTGGTATACTGAATTTTCATATCCAGCCAGGATGAACGAAGCAACTTCACTGAACACAGGGCAGAAACAGCAACATAATAAGCACATGAAAATGCACATAGATCTGTACAGTGTCAATAGCTATAAGCGGTAACAACTGGTACAAAGCACATATAAAAATGTACCAAGGCCAGCATAGTGTCAACAGCTAATGCAATCGAGCAGCAGAAGAGGACAGCAGCTTGTAAGTGTTTTGTTTAATTTCTTATTAGATTTAGCATGGTTGTCGTTAATAGGAAACATTGTTTTGCTTACTGTGTTTACCGTGGTAAACTCGTGCTCAAGTCATGTTTGTTGTCATGCGCATTGCGAGGCTTTTCAATTTCAGTTTGCTAAGTAGTAAGGAGTGGCCAGCTGAATTCAATAATGAGGAATCAGGTGAGAATATAATTGGTTAGCACACCGCGGCAGCCCTTGTGTGAAGACCGACGAGTGTAAAGACCATCGACTCTACCTTGCGCGACTCCACCAAGCAAGGACACCGACAAGGCACTTGAGTATTTATTTTCTCCTCTTTCTTTACTCTTTATACAGCTTGTTCTCATCTACCACATTTTTTTTGTCAATTGTACTCACCATGTGCTTTCAAATCTCTACTAGTAACACTCGTAAATAACGCACTGTACATTGGAGGCAGCTCCATCCTAATAATCTGCGTGCTGTCCCTATGTCCTCTAATATTTTTACTCTCTATTCCAAGTGGTCTCTGGAACTGTCAGTCTGCTTTGCAAAGCAGACTTTATTTCATCTTTTGCTACTCATTCAAGTCTCAACCTCATGGGCCTAACTGAGACTTGGATCAAACCTGAGGACACTGCAACTTACTGGCGACAGTTCATTTGAAATCACATGCAATTACCATTACCCACCCTGTTAAAATCCGTTGTAGTTGTTTATCGTCCCCCAGATCAACTGGGTAACTTCTTGGAGGAGTTGGATGTGTTACTCTCAAACTTTCCTGAGGATGGTACTCTTCTTGTACTACTCAGTGACTTCAACGTTCACCTGGAAAACCCCAGGCTGCTGACTTCAACACTCTGCTTGCCTCATTTGACCTCAAGCGAGTATTTACTACGGTTACTCACAAATCAGGTAACCAACTGGATCTTATCTACACACGCTACTGCTCCACTGACAACACTTTGGTTACTCCGTTGCACACCTCAGACCACTTCCTCATCACTTCTAACCTCAAACTGACTCAACACACACTCCGCCGCTGGTCACCTTTCGGCGTAACCTACGCTCACTCTCTCCCTCTCGCCTATCCTCTATAGTTTCATCCTCACTTCCTCCACCATCTCAGTTTTCAGCACTGGACACTAACACTGCTACTGACACTCTTTGCTCCACTCTGACATCTTGCTTAGACAACTTTTGCCCCCTTTCTTTCAGACCAGCACGCACAACCCCCTCTGCCCCCTGGCAGTCCGATGTTCTCCGTGAACATCGCTCTAGGCTCAGGGCTGCAGAGAGGAAGTGGCGCAAATAAAAAAACTCAACTGACCTTAGTTCGTATCTGTCACTCCTCTCTTCCTTCTCTGCAAATGTTTCAACTGCTAAAACAGCATACAACCACAACAAAATTAACAACTGTTCTGACTCTCGCATATTTTTCAAAACCTTCTCTTCTCTTCTTTGTCCTCCCCCCTCCTTCATCAACTCTAACAGCTGATGACTTTGCCACATTCTTCATTAATAAAATTACAACCATCAGCAGCCGGTTCTCCACACCACAAACTGACAATCACATCATGACAACAAATACACACTCTCTCTCCTCTTTCTCTCCACTCTCGGAGGCAGACATTTCCAAACTTATCCTTTCCAATCATCCTCCTACCTGTCCGCTTGATCCTATCCCCACTCACCTCCTTCAGGCAATTTCTTCTTCAGTTATTCCTGCGCTTACTCACTGTAAGTCTCGACACTATTTCACCATGCAAGAGCTTGTGGAAACAAGATGCTTCGCCTCCTCACGCTCCCCATTGCCATCTCGCCGGGGGAGCTGGGGAACCGGGTAAGAGCTTCTTCTCTTCCTATACTTTGGGGCACTATGGTTCTCAGGTTAGGCACATTTCCTCCCTCTGCTGCCCCACCGTGGGTACGTCGGAAATCATTCCCTTGGTCCTCCCATTTGGGCTGTCCCGCGTTTTCACGAAAGTTACAGAAGGTGCCCTGTCTCCACTACGGGAGAAGAGCATCCAAGTCCTCAACTATCTTGACGACTGGCTTATATTAGCTCACTCACGAGATCTGTTGTGCAAGTACAGGGATATGGCACTTCAGCATCTCAGCCAGTGGGTCAACACGTCAATTGGGAAAATAGCAATCTATCCCTTGTGCAGAGCATCTGTTTTCTTGGTATGGAGCTGGACTCGGTCGACATGACAGCATGTCTCACGAACGAGCGTGCACAGTCACTGCTGAACTGCCTGAACTAGTTCAGAGGGAAAACAGCGGTTCCTCTAAATAAATTTCAGAGGCTCCTGGGGCATATGGCATCTGCAGCTGCAGTTCCGCCGCTTGGATTGTTACATATGAGACCACTTCAGCACTGGCTGCACAACCAAGTTCCGTGATGGGCATGGTGCCACGGCACGCAGCGGGTGGGCATTACCCCGGTTTGTCGCCGCATTTTCAGCCCGTGGTCGGACCTTGCTTTTCTATGGGCAGGTGTGCCCATGGAGCAAGTGTTGAGGCATGTTGGTGTCACAACAGATACCTCCAGGATGGGCTGGTGTGCTGTATGCAACAGGCACACAGATTCAGGGCTCCTGGACGGGACCTCGACTGCAGTGGTGTATCAATTGCCTCGAGTTACGGCAGTACTACTTGGTCTTCACCGGTTCTGTCCGCTGCTGCAAGGCAAGCATGTACTCTTTCGCACCGACATCACTGCAACAGTTGTGTACATCAACCATCAAGAGGGGGTACACTCTAGTCGCATGTCGCAACTCGCCCGCAATCTTTTCCTTTGGAATCAAATGCAGTTCAAATTGCTGCGTGCCGTTCATGTTTTCCGGGGGAGCTCAATCGTGCACCCTGCCTGTGCACAAATCAAATGAAGAAATTTGCTAAATTACATATGCAGAAGGATTTTACATTTTAATGAATGTTGCAACTACCCCTGTGGACTGTTGCAACCATCCACTGTTATGGGGCCAGTTGCAACATTTGCAATGCATATGCATACTATTCAAGTATAAATTGTATGTATATTATCATATGTTCACATTACAGCATTGTGGGTGGGTAGCTGACAGATGTAGCTTTAATGTATTAAAATTTTGGCTTCCCAATACAGTCTCTGAAAAACTTAAAGAAATGCAAAATGTGTTGTAACCGTCATCACTCTCCCCTGACCTTAGTAGTTTCAGTGTCAATGGTTTCACAATATATTGCCTGGTGTGGACCTGGAAAGTGCTAACGCAAACACTTCAACAGTTTAATTACTGAAGTAACTCAATATAATTTTATAATAAGCTTCAAATACAAATTTCTCATCAAATATATATGTAGGGTGACAAAGACAGCCCCGTTTTCTGGGGACAGTCCTGACTTTCGGTGTCCTGTCCCTGACTGGAGCCATCCGTGGAAATGTCCCCATTTTAAAGAGTGGTCAAAACAGCCCCACAAACACTGCAAAACAGTTTCCAACATTTACAATAAATCAGCATATTTGAATGATTTCTGAAGGATCATGTGACACTGAAGACTGGAGTAATGATTGTAAAAATTCAGCTTTGCCTGGCTAGCAGTCCCCAACCCATCTCGATCGAATTCGCCAGGTGCCCTCCCAGGTTCAGGGGCATCCTCTTTACTTTGGTAATGGACAAGGATGCCCATGTCCTGCATGCAGAGATTTCAGTCCTCTTGGCGAAGGATGTGACACAGCCTGTCCTTTCAGCTGAGATGAAATCGGGGTTTTACAGCCCTTATTTCAGAAGAACGGTTTATCACGACCAATCCTGGATCTGTGAGTCTTAAATCGGTCCCTTCACAGGCTTCCGTTCAAGATGTTGACGCAGAAGTGCATTCTTTTGTGCATTCAGCACCAGGACAGTTCCTGAATGACTCCACAGCTGTTACAGTGCTGTCCATGATGGTGATTGGGGGGGGAGCAGAGGGTTCCTCCTGAAGTTCACTATCATCTCCACTGTTCTGAGCATGTTTAGCTCCAGGTTGTTAAGACTGCACCAGTCAGCCAGCTCTTTAACCTCCTGTCTGTAAGCGGACTCGTCTCCGTCCTGGATGAGGCCGATGACTGTAGTGTCATATGCAAACTTCAGGAGCTTGACAGAGGGGTCTTTAGATGTGCAGTCATTTGTGTAGAGGGAGAAGAGCAGTGGGGAGAGGACGCAACCCTGGGGGGCGCCAGTGCTGATCGTACGGGTGCTGGATGAGAATTTTCCTAGCTTTACTAGCTGCTGCCTGTCTGTCAGGAAGCTGGTGATCCACTGACAGACAGAGGTGGGCACGGATAGCTGAGTTAGTTTGGACAGGAGGAGGTTTGGGATGATGGTGTTGAAAGCCGAGCTGAAATCCACAAACAGGATCCTCACGTAAGACCATGGTCTGTCTAGATGTCGCAGGATGTAGTGCAGTCCCATGTTGACTGTATCATCCACAGACCTGTTTGCTCGGTAGGCAAACTGCAGGGGGTCCAGTAAGGGTCCAGTGATGTCCTTCAGATAAGCCAAAACCAGTCTTTCAAATGATTTCATGGCCACAGACGTTAGAGCCACAAGTCTGTAGTCATTAAGTCCAGTAATTTTGGGTTTCTTTGGGACGGGGATGAGGGTGGAGCATTTGAAGCATGAGGGGAATTCGCACAGCTCCAGTGATCTGTTGAAGATCTGTGTAAAGATGGGAGTCAGTTGGTCAGAGCAGGTTTTCAGACAGGCTGGTGTCACACCGTCTGGGCCTGGTGCCTTTCTTCTCTTGTTCTTTCTGAAGACCTGACACACATCATCTTCACTGATCTGAAGTGCAGAAGGGGGAGAGGGGGATTGCAGGAGGTGTATATGGTGTTTTTTCCAACCTGCAATAAAACTCTTTCAGATCGTCTGCCAGTTGTTGATTCTCCACAATGCTGGGGGATGGTGTCTTGTAATTGGAGATGCCAGTAACATGATCCTTGATTAGACAATGCAAAACAGCTTTAGCTGGCTACCTAATAAACCTAAATTCTAAATGTGCCAAAATTTCACAATGTTCACTTTAACCAAAATATGTATTTCACAATATTTAAATGCATTCCACAGTGTCCAGCATAATGAGAGTGAAAAAGGCACACAGATTCTATGTGGGTTTCCCCAATAACTCATAAAACAAGCCTGAAATATAGTACCAGTAATAATGGAAACTGGGCATAAATGTGTCCACATAAGACTAAAATACACACAGACACACACACACACACTCTGTAACGGTCACTTAGAGTATTTATGGTAGTTTGTGGCAGATTGACAACTGCGCATATGCATAGTGTGTGTCTGTAGGATATGAGTAAATAAAAGAGTGAACAGGTGACGAGATAATCCGCTATACCAACATTTGTGTATATTGATTTTATTTCCTTCCTTTCTATTTGTGACCCAAGTTGGATCTTTATTTGTGTACATTTTTCCTTCACTCGATCCCCATGTATGTTGACGAGTGTGACAGCGCTTGAGGCATTTTATTTAACCCGGGGAAAATACAACATTTTCCGATCTCCCGTGCATTATTCTCCTCCAGCACCACACAGTTTTCCTATCTGGGCTATTAAACATTTCAACTTGGTGTTACAACACACACACACACACACACACACACACACACACACACATCCAAAACCACTGAAGACCAATATCAAAACGCATCCAACATTAACAACCACACGGTCACATACTTTCCTTTTACCAGTATGCTACGGGGGACCTATGAGGGTTCAGAGGAACCTCAGTATTTTCAATGTTAATGGTTTCATAATATGTTGCTTGGAGTGAAACAAAAAGTGTCAACGCAACCATTTCAACAGTTTAGTAACTGAAGCAACTTACTATAATTTTATAATAAATCTCAAACACAGAATTTCAAATTTAATTAATATGATTTTATGACTTAGAGGTGTATAAGTAAGTTTCACTAGTTTTTATTCTTTACAAAAGAACACGAACCCATGCACACACACACACAAAATCTAAATTGTTGTGAAAGGTGTAGTGAATAATAAAATGTATGCAATTTTATTTGGGGGGGGG
>NW_015549605.1:3749510-3752413 GCF_001515605.1 Sinocyclocheilus anshuiensis | reverse complement strand
GGAGAGTTCAAGTAACTAAAAACATTATAACACCAAATACTAATATAATTTCCGAGGTTAGCAAAAACTGTCATTGGACTTCACATGTGAACTGGTTTGATGAGACCTTCTACTGGAATGTGCCTCACCACAACTATCTGGTGGGCCATCAAGATTTTCAAGAGTGAGTGTAATTGCTTTTATTTTATGAATATATCATCTCACTCATAATGTTATGTCTAATATTAATTAAGAGACAGGGACACCATTTCAATTCAAACATGTTAGACCATGTGCTCTGTTGCTCACTATAATGTCATATTTGTTTTACTTCTTTCAGAGATCGACGATGGAAGTACAAGTACTGTGTCCCAACAATCATGTTGATACCAAGGCTCAGTATTCTCTCGCAGTTCAGTGAACCTTACAAAACATAGGCTTGTGTTTGAGTGTTTGCATGCTTCAATGGGCTAAAACCATTGGATTAAATCTTAGCAGTATTTTTTAAACTTTCAATAATATGATTCTTGATTAGATCACGTGGAACAGCTTTACTTATAGCTGCCTAATTAACCTAAGAAAATCCTAAATGTGCTAAAATTTGACAATGTACTAATATTTGAATCAATTCCGCAATTTCCAGCACAATGGGGGTGAAAAAGGAGCACCAATTCCATGTGGGTCTACCGATAACTCTGAAATGCTATAGTACCAGTAATAACAACACAGTCTCGTTCATAACTATTTTATGCTTACTTTAATCTGAAAATTGTATGTTATGTAGTAACTTAAGAGGTAACTCAATATAATACACAACCATAATCAAACACAGCTTTCACCACAGTAAAGAATACAAATCTGTTGTTGAATCTCATCTACTCCAGTTTTTCGACTCACCTACAACCTATCTCATGTAGCACATGTGCAATCAGAACTTACCCGATAAAACGGTTTCTCTCGTGGATCCAGAGAACTCGGCACTGATGGAAGACTGACATGAGAGAGCATTGCTTTGTGTTCTGAAAAAAGTTTCAATTGAAAAAAGTTTCAATAAGATATTAATATAAGCACACAAGAAAAAAAAGATCATGCATTTTTACAATACACTGAAATAAAAGTTTATTGTGTTCAGCTTTATGTTAACATGCATTAACTCGTGAAAGAGAAATGATCTGTTTCAGTAAAGCTATTACATGTAAAAATGTAGTTTGAGTAGCATCTTTTTTATACACATCAATATATAGCCATAGTCCGCGCATATATTACAGTATATTGAAAAATATAGGCACAAGTTTCCCATTTGGAAAAGTATTATTGTTTCATAAGGGTACAGTTACATTACAAGTTGGTCTGTGTTTGTTTTTTCACTTGGCTCTAAACTTAGCTAAATAACAAGTCGGTGTCGCTTGAAAAAGTAACCATAGCAATACTGTCGATTTACATATCAAAAATTGCACACTAAAAAAAACGACACCACCTGACACGTCTGGGGAAATATATTGCGTTCTTCATATTGTCTAGATTTTATTTTGCATAGGGCACTAAGTGAGTAAGGACTGCCACTATGGTACCTAATTTTTGATAAAAAAAAAGAAAAAAAAAAGGTTATGGGAGTGCAGAACGCACGTGTTTACATATAGGCCTATTCGCATCATGACTGACATCATTAGATTGACATTTAGAACCGATTTAATTTCTGCAGTTCAAATAATCTGTTAACATCACTTTAAAACAAACATTTGTTTTCCAAATACTTACCCAGCTTTGGAGTCGTTACGCTAAAGTAACGCCAGTCAAACTTGTACAGGTGAGCGCAGGTGTAACGATAACAAACGCGTCCACCACACACGTGATGCGTTTACCGACGAATCACGTGATGCAGCCTGTGCAGTGATACAAAAAAGTATAACATTGTTGTTATTATTATTATTATATCATTAACAATATTATTATTGATATTTGAATATTATTGTTGTTCTAGCCTATTTTGCGCCTTAAAAGTACGAATTATGAATTGCGAATCTATTATTAATATAATTAAATAAAAAATTGACAATTATTTACAAAATTATTAAAAATAACCAACTAAATAATTGTTGCAAAAATGAAATGTTTTCCACAATCTTGTACAAATTAGTAGGCTATGACTTTACATCTGCATATATATTTGAATTTAAAAAAAGCTACATTTCGTTCATAAGCTCATGCACATATTTGTTATAAATTAGTACACAACAAACTCATATTTTCATATAACTCATATTTTTATATTTGAAATATAAAAATACAACTCATATTTTTATATTTGAAATATAAAACCCTCACAAAATGTAAAGTGGTAAACGTTTTCATTGTGAATTTTATATAAACGCTTAAGACTATAAAATAATCTGCAAAGTAAGTAGGCTAACCAAAAAACATGACCATGACAATACTGTTATAAACATGAAATGTACATTTTAAACACAAAATTTCAAAGTGAAATCAGAACAGCTAATTTCTAACAGATTATTCCACCTACGACCACAAAGTGGCAGTACAGACCAAGTTTGCACTCAAACAAAGCAAGTCACATTATACACTACTAAAACACTCCACAATCTACTAGAATCATTTTATCAGCTGCATTGTTGCAATTTGCATGCCCTCCTTGCCCTCTTCCTGGCTTTACTTTCTCATTCTTTCTCTCTCTACTCCCTGCTCCTAGTCTTTTCAACTGACCTTGGCCTTAAACTTTTAGCTTGTAGGTCACATGGGTTGAGGAAACAAACTAACAACCCACTGTGTTATTGTGTCCAGTTGAGGAAGCAGGTTATAGAATTGCTGCAGATGGTCTCCGTGATGTTTGTCTAGCAGGTGGAACGTGGGATAGATGGGGCCGGTTCATGGCCACTGTGTATCCGGTTGAAAAAAAAGCTGATTTC
>NW_015549605.1:3746691-3749414 GCF_001515605.1 Sinocyclocheilus anshuiensis | reverse complement strand
AATTTGTGTCCTCATAAACCACATAAACATGCACACACACACACACACACACACACACACAGACAGACATAGACTAAGACTAAATGTTTGTCAGTGTGACCCGACACATTATGAACAGGAGCATCAGCTTCATTACATTAATATTACATTATTCTTTTACAGATTATTGTCCTATATTACATGTCTTCCAAATAAGACAATTCTGTCCTTTTGTGGCAAAATATGTGGTTTTAATCACTGTATTTTCTGTCTACTGAGTCATTTTGTGCTAAATGAAATTCTGCTCTTTCAGTTTGGTTCCATGCCTCTGCTTGTCATTCACACGTCTCAGATATCGAGCTAAAAGTGAAACATCTCTCATTGTCAAGGTCTCTTGGGGGATGGGGGGAGGTGTTAGGCAGAGAAAGAGGGGAGAAACAGAAAAATGAAGAGGAGAATAAAGAAATAGATGCCAGGGAGGGAGGGTGCAAGCAGAGAGCGATAGAGAAAGAGGGAGAGTGTGTCCCTGCCAGAACTCACGTAGACCCACAGCTGCAGAGCCTTTCTGATCCCAGTACCTCCCTTCGCCCCTCCGTCACACTCCCAGCGTTCAAAATGAGTGTGTGTGTGTGAGAGAGAAAGCGCCCTTTTATTTCTAGGTCACGCTGTTTAAATAACCTGATTGTCTGGGTGGCACCACACAAACTTTGCAACAAACATATGCAAGTGTGTGTGGCCGACAGGTGCTGCTTTTTATAGCATAGTTAATATACGCACCAGGTGAGAATAGACTTCTATGACACATATACTGTAGAGCAGTGTCTTGTGTGACATCAGCCCATCTCTAGCACTCTTATTTGATCAATGCCTAAGTCTGATTGGTTGCTGCTTTCCTCTTTTCATGATTGGATTACTGTGATTGGTCACTGGTTTGCTTTGTTGATGAATTGGCTTTGATTTGATTGGTTGCGGCTTTAAAAGTGTAAGATTTATATTACTGAAATGTAATTTCAGTCATTGCTGCTAAATAATCCTTGAAATGGTGATCAGGACCCTGATGCAATGTAGAGGGGTCTTGTATCTGTATATGAGCCTACTTTAATAGCTCCTTACCAAATTAATGGATTTAAATAATGAAACTATCATGTGGTATCAAAAGAGACCAGCCACAGAGTATTATGAGAGACATACATTTATAAAAGCTATCGGTTTATATGGTTTAGGGGGCATTATACAAAAATATTTGACCACAAAATGAACACCGATTTGAATTAAACAGTTAGTTTTCCCAAAAATAAAAATTCTGTCATCATTTACTCACTCATTCCAAACCTATAGGACTTTGGTTAATATTCAAAACACAAATTAAGATTTAAAAAAAATAAAAATAAAACCTAAAAAGTTTCTGTCACTCTATTGACAGTCAAGGTAACCAAACTTAGAACATCTAAAAAGGTCATAAAAGCACCATAAAATGAGTCCATATGAATCGAGTGGTTCAGTCCAAGTCGTTTGAAGAGATACAATCGCTTTAGACACTGAAAAATAATTTGGTGTAGAAACGATTTTCACTAAAGCATACTATAGGAAAAGAAAACTGCTATAGGGTATTATTTACTTGTGCAACATACTCCAGCAATCTTTACTTCAAATTAAAATAATTTTTACAGTGTGTGATGAACAGGTTTAATTTCTTTTTCAAAGATTAACCAAAGTCTTATGGGTTTTGGAACAACATGACACTGTAAAAAATGATTTTTGTAAATAAAATAAAAAAAATATTGGAGTGGGTTTCACAAGAAAATCTTATTTCAGTTTTTCTACTTCAAATTTTTAAATTTAATTATATGTGCTACTTTCCATTTCTTTATGAAATGTATGCAATTTCTGAGTGAAAATGGCATCGACACTGAATTTTTTCAAAATAAATGACAGAATTTGCATTTTTGGGTGAACTATCTATCCCTTTAAGGATTTCAAATAGGCATATCCAAGTTTTTATGCAATGATATAAGCATTTATTTTGACTGCTTACGGCATATCCTCACACATCTGCGTTAACTGAACAAACCAAATATTATTTGTACACACTAGTTATGTTGCAGAACTGAACAGCTCAGTCTCTATTAATCAGGATGAGTGTGTTAACAGGTCATCTGGACACTGGTCATTGCGTTAGAACATTCTGTGATCATCAGCACACTGCTATGGTCTACTGCCACCATCTAATACACAGAAATATGAAACATGGCGAAGCATGCATTCAGTGCAATAAAACATGGCTAAGAAAGTTCACACTCACTCGTGTTCATAAGCATTGTAAGAGCATCTGTTAACTGATTAAATAAAACCAAATTTAGCAGCAGCTTAAACTTCTGATATTTGAAAGCATGCACTGACTCAAGGAGAAGACTATTTTTAGCCTGGGTCGTAATTTCAAGGTTTCTTAAGGAGAGCCGTCTAACATCATGCTGGCAGTTGGTGATGCCAGCTGGCTGTCTGGGAGCCGGTGATTCTGACATTGATAGGCTCCTACAACAGTGGGGCATCTGATTACACATTGTCTCAAAAGATCAGTAGTCTCTGTGAGAAGAGAAGATTCATTCAGACATCTGTAATTGACTGTACATGTCGCTCATGAATCTGAGACATTCACCCTTTTAAAAGGTGCTTCAGGGTTGCTTTAAGTAATGAATGTCTGCATCAGAATCATTGCAATTCTTCATATAGCATATTTTAATATA
>NW_015549605.1:3739974-3746438 GCF_001515605.1 Sinocyclocheilus anshuiensis | reverse complement strand
TATTATTAAATATTATTAACAGTAATGTAACATTTTAATAATATTTCAAGTTTTACTCAAGTTCAAGTTTTTACTGTATTTCTAATGGTAGTGTATATTCCAAATATATTTTTACATGTAATAAATTATTTGTAAAGTCATGCAACACTTATTAAACTAACAAATGATCCTAAGTATTGTACTTTGATTTGAGACATTATATGCAGCCTAAATCCTTAACCACTGTTTACCACGTCCAGTGTTTAATAAACCTGATATGAGGGAACATGTCATTGAATTTTAGGATTTAATCATCACTTGTGTACAGAAACTGTGAGAAACTCTGTTTACAGTAAGCCACACATCTTCGGTATTACATTTCTCTCAGACAGAAGATTTTCTGAATGAATCTGCAGGCTGTGTTGACCCAGCTTTGCTGTGTTTCTCGCTGCAGCTGGTTCCCGTAGCGACAGCAGACATGGCAAGCTGCACGTTGCCACGCCGCTGAGCTCAGCCGGCCACTGAGGCAGAGAGCCAGACAGTCAGCTGACTAGAGCGAGAGAGAGAGAGAGAGAGAGAGAGAGAGTCAGTCTATGAAAGGATATGGCTGAGAGTTGTAAAGCGGCCGAGTGAGAAAGAGAGAAAGAGAGAGAGTGAACGAAGGACTTTGTAAGGATGTGTTATGTAGTCTGAGGCCAAAAAGAAGAAATGGAGTTGAATTGAAAGAAAGAAACTGAGAGGGGGACTTTGAAAGGGTTTGGAAAAAGAGAGAGTCAGAGTTCATACAATGCATATAATGACAGCATTTTTGTCCAACATTTAGCAGATCCAGTGCGACCAAAGCGACAGTACTGTGCAATATATAGATGATGAATATCTGTGTTATGCCTATAGCTGGGTAGTTATTCTTCTAGAAATTCTTCTAATTCAAACTTTAATTAAAACTATTTAAAAATTCTTATTAATAATGCATTCTTATTCATGAATTACGTATGTGTACACACACACACACTATTTACCACTGAAGGCACTGAAAAGCCAAAGAAATTCAAATAGCAAAACAAAACATACATCTTTCTTAATCTAACCTAAAATCTTGAGTTCATGGTCACATTATGCATCAACTACCCTTATCTATATCTATAAGATTGCTGTTTCACACTTTCTTACAGTTTCAGTACAGCTGACATTCAAATAGTAAGGTGGGAAATGCTTTTCATTATTTCTATGCTGAATTGAAAAAAAAAATCTGTAGAATTTTGGATTCAAACATGGTAAAATGCTGATAGTATTATTAGTCTTATTGGTAGCTAAAAGTATCATTAAATTAGCTGAAATATTTAATAAACAAGCACCTACGGGATGTGTAGAACTTTTTGAATGACTGGTGTTCTAATTTTGCGGAACTTTGAGTGGAATTCTGCAGGTGTTTACAGATTCCGTTTAAAGGGACAGTTCACCCAAAAAATGAAAATTCTGTCATTGTTTACTCACCCTCCAAATTGTTCCAGTTTTGTTGCTGAAAGAAGATGTTTTGAAGAATGTTTGTAACCAAACAGTTACAGGTTCCCATTGACCTCCATTGTGTGGGGAAAATACTATGGAAGTCAATGGGGACCAGAAAGTGTTACCAACATTCATCAAAATAACTTCTATGCTGAGGAGAGAAAGAAATTCATACAGGTATGGAACGGTTTGTGGTAATGTCATACCAGACGATCCTTAAACAAAATGGATACCCTCCAAAATGGGGCGAAGAGAATATTTCACATTTGCTGGTGAAATGAAGCTGGTTAAAACAAGGCCTTCTTACCCATTCCACCCAGAATTCACTTCCTATACCCACCAATTCTGAAATATTCTGTCCAAATCCCTCGGAAATCCTCTGAGATACCAGAAAACCCACATCTGTAACTCAAATATACAACTACCGGCATGATATATGTATGTAGTTTGAGCTTATGTGTGTGTGACTCATAGCTGCTGTCAGATTATAAGTCATCACAGTTGCACTGAATTATCGCTAATAACAGTGAACAATGTGTATCTACCACTCCTCGCTTAGACTTCAGAAGTTTTAGAAATAGGAAACACAACCTCTTTTGTCTTCAGCGAACGTGCGTATGTCAGCACCCACGCTGGGATGACAGCTTTCGGCTTGTTTGCTTGTTTAATATAAATGGTTATGTTGGAAAATTGGAGAATCTGCTCAGGATCTCCTAGTGCCAGGAAAACCTGCCGGAGAAGGGAGTGGTTGAAGGCATTAATCTTATAAATGTTTATACTCAACTCTTTCAGGCCCTGTCTTGCAAAAACCTACTGTAAATATGAATTATTTGCCCATTGTTGGCTATCGTGCATGGCCACGTGAGAAAGAAGGAGAGAAATCTTTTCTGATGCTAAGCCAGAATAGTCCGGGAGGTGATGCGAGGGTGCGTTTCTCCTATAAATCTGAGTTTTCAGTGCCGCTCAAACAGCCAGTGATCATTTTTATCCCCTGCAATATGCAAACTGTACAGGTGAAAGGATGTTCTATAAAGGCCAGTATCTGCTGACTAGTCTGACTGCTCTTTAAATAGCCCACTGTCCACTATGCCCTGCTCGCCACAGACACAATTATGCCTTTTTAAAACCTCGACACAACACTCTCACTGTCCCTATGACCTCACCAGATGACACACACCTGTCAAACTCAAGTGTTAAAGTCGAGCAGCACATGATCTACATCAGAGGAATTCTGCACTCTAATCGGTCAGGGACGTGCAGGTCAAGGTTGCAGAGAGTGACAGCGAGCCACTCTTCACCTCTGTTTCTGAACGTGTAAACCTGTCAGGTTTGACAAGTTCTAAAAGTTGCAACTTTCCCAAGGCCATTTTTACGTCATTTCTAGTATGTGTTGGATTCAAGTATGGTAAAATGCTGCTATTATTGGTAGCTAAAAGCATTATTAAGTTAGCTGAAATATTTAATACACAAGTACCTGTGAGTACTTTTTGAATGACTGGCGTTTCAATTTTAAGTAAAGCTGAAATAAAATACAAATGTCAGATGAAAAACTAAACAAAAATTACAAATGGTACCTGAAATATGACAGATATAAATATATAAGATAATATTTAAATATCTGTTTAACTATTTAAAAAATCTATCAATTGAAATTAAAATGAAATCAAATCAAATATTAGATGAAACACAAACTAAACAAAAATTTGAAATGCTACCTTGACAACTAACTGAAATATGTTCAAGTTGAAGCACTAAAACTGCTAACAGGAAATAAATAAAATTAAAACTGAACTAAATTCAAATAAATTAAATAAATTTTTTAATTTAAAAAAAGTCATCATTTACTAACCCACCCTTGTGTCAATCCAAACCCATATGACTTTTTTTCCTCTAAGCAGCACGAAAGGCACATTTCTGGAGAATATCCTTGGCCACATTATTCAAATGTACATTAAATGTATGCATTTGGCAGACATTCAATCTGCATATTTTAATCAGTATGTCTCTGTGGGAATCAAACCCATGATGTTAGCCAGCGCTGTGCTCTCCAGTTTAGGAGCTTCTAGTTACTTCCTACAATAAAAGTACAATGAAAGTGAATGATGACTAGGGCAGTCAAACTCTGAAACGACAAAAAAGCACCATAAAAGTATAATAAAAAACCTTTTTTCCTTACTATGAAAGTGAACGAGGTGTTCTTGAGCTCCAGAAAAGCACTATAAAAGTATGAGCTCTACGCTATATTTCAAGTCCTTTATGTCATATTTTAAGCTTGAGGAACAGACCAAAATCTAAAGTATTACTGACTGAAATTCTTGCTGCTCAGTGTTCAAATCTCATTTGCGTTCATGTGCATTCCATAAAACTTTTCAACAGCCTCATTCACGTTCATTGTAAGAAAATAAGCAGTGTTAATATAAATTACATTCTGTGTTCAAAAAAAAAAAAAAAAAAGAAGCATATTTGGAACCACATGAGCACAAGCATCTTCATTTTTGGGTGAACTGTCTCTTTAAAGCCTGCTATCTGTTGAATTTATCACTGTTATGACTTTTGCTCCAGAGAGCTTCTGGTGGAGGTAAGTAAACACACGTGCTGTTTCCTACATACATATTCAATCCGCATATATATTTTATATGCATAACTCCAAAAATGAATGTGCACATTGAAAGAAAGAGAGAGACTTCTTGTTTAAGTTTAAATTTCTCTACATTTTTTAAATGCTCCCATGCTGAACCTGAAGGTTGTTGATAGTTGATAGTAAACTCTGTGCTTGAAAACCCTTTGACGTTTCTCACTGACCCATTTTCATTGCCCTCCTTGAATAAGCAAGGTGACTTTCAGCCAAACATTGTTTAGATTGGTTCTCGGTGGAGGTCCAGAATCACAGGAGATCAAACAGACCCTCCACGTCAACCTTCAGCCTCTGCAGTGGGAAAACACACTAAATATTAACCAGTGAGAGAAAGAGTTGTTACATAAACGTGTGTATGTCACATGAGGTTAATGTATTACCTATTTCACGTCACATTGCTCTTCTCCTCTATTGAACATCCAGACTGTCCATCTGGTTTAGTGTAAATTTCCAGTGTGCAGTCTATGTAATTCTGCTGACGGTGTGTGTCCTGTGAGTGTGTCCCAGCATCCTTCCTGCTTTATAGAGGACATCTGCACAGGGGACAATTTGGCTGACTGGCCCGGCTGGTGCACCTGGGATGACACGGCCTCAGGAATGAATAACTTCCTGTGCAAAAAGCAGTTTTGAACTCGTGTTACCAAAAAAAAAAAAAAAAACTTTTGTCAAAGTTAGGGTGTTTTGAGGTTCAGTACAAGCTCAGGTCTATGAAGAGCATGTGAGCTGTCAGTTACCACAAATAATACATTTTGAGTCTTCCCGTCAGTTTGGAAAAATCTGTTTATAGTAATGCATTTATAACGGCAGTCTGGGGCATGAAACTGCACTAGGATAAATGTTAAAATATACACTGTTGTGAAGGTACAGCCAAACTAAACATTATGCGTGCTAACATAAAATTGTGTATTAATAACCTTGTTACTCATTCAAAGTTAGTCCTATATCCAATTTTTCAACTCCTGGCATGACTATGTAAAGCCATTAAACCTTGTAAACGTCACATGATATGTGCAAGCATACCAAAAAGTGTCTTTTTACATAAAATGACATTGACTTTTTAAAAGGTTGTGTTAAATGGATCAAAAGTGACAGTAAAGACATTTATAATGCTACAAAAATTCAGTTTCCAATTATTTTGAATTTCTATGCATCAAAAGATCTTGAAGTATCATGGTTTTTACAAAAATATGAAGCAGCACAACTATTTTCAACAATAATATTAATAAGAAATGTTTCTTGAGCAGCAAATCAGCATATTAGATTGATTTGTGAAGGATCATGTGAGACTGAAGACTGGAGTAATGATGCTGTAAGAATAAATTATACATTTAAAAAATATTAAATAAAGAAAACAGTTATTATCAACGGTAGTACTGTTTCACAGTATTACAGTTTTTTTATTGTATTTTTGATTAAATAAATGCAGCCTTGGTGATCATAAGAATCGTCTTTCATAAACTTTTGAAATATATATATTCACATTACCAGAAGTTTATACTCCTAGAACAGTCCTACCTCTTAAAGGAATGAATTTACCACTCAAACGTTTTAAATTTTTGTACGGAAGAATTAATACAGACGTGCTAACAAAACACAACAACTTCTCTGCTGTTAACGATTCTGGATAGCCTTGACCTTTAGACTGCCATTATTATTATTATTAAGAGCATTACTATAAACAATTTTTTCTGTTTGTTTTTGTTTTTCTTACAAACTGAGGAGCAAATCAAAACTAACTTTTCTGGAGAAATCGGCAATATCTGTACATTTTACTGCATAAGCAAACCTCAAATATTCCCGAAACTAGTTCTCAGCATGTTTCTGTGGAAACCCGTCAAATCAGAATAAGCAAAAGTGCAAAGTTTTGGTTTTATGTGGGCATTTTTTTGGCATCTTGCCACAGGAGGGCGATGTTACATTGTCAGAGGCCCATCCCTAGAGGCAGTGGGACGTCTTTACATTGCCTTCTCAAAGCCCTGATGAACATTTCCTAGTCTTTGTGCCAGAGCTTGGCATGAGATCAACTGAGCGCAACCACATGAGCCAGCTTAAAGGGGTCATATGATGCGATTTCAATTTTTCCTTTCTCTTTGGAGTGTTACAAGCTCTTGGTGCATAAAGAAGATCTGTAAAGTTGCAAAGACTAAAGTCTCAAATCCAAAGAGATATTCTTTATAAAGGTTAAGACTTGTCCATGCCCTCCTAAAACGGCTCGTTCTAACACGCCCCCACATATCTACGTCACTGTGTGGGTAGATTTGCATAACACCGCCCAAATGTTCACGCAAAGAAAGAAAGCGTAACTTTTATTCTCGCTGTAGTATTGTTGCCACCGCCGCCATGT
>NW_015549605.1:3727773-3739068 GCF_001515605.1 Sinocyclocheilus anshuiensis | reverse complement strand
GGAAAATAATGTGTTTTTTTAACCTTAAACCGCATAAACACATTGCATTACACCAAATACACAAAATAATGTTCTTTTTAGCAACATCATATGACCCCTTTAACAGATTTGAACAGAACAGAATAAGCCACAGTCACTTCCACTGTTCAACTGCATCTGACCAGGTCTTATCAGCACGGTTGGGTTGTCCGTTAGCATTAAATACTAAATGCAAACTCAAACTGCAGTGATATCTAGACAGGATTTCCACTCAGTGGTGTGTTACCACATTATCACATTACTGTATTGATTTTAAGATAGTCACACGCGGTTCCTAGAAACTTCAGGGGCGCTTCTGTCCATCGTCCTTGCTATGTTTAGGCCACCGTAGGTCATCAACCGTAGGGGAAGGGTTTGTTAAAATGGGACATTAGTATACGTGACAATCAGAAAGATGTGAGCATACATGGATACCCTTACCAAGCACCCCAGCCAATTGGGAGTCAAATGCCAAGCTGTCCAATCATTTCTGGTGTAGGCTCAAAATCACTTTCCAGAACATTCTCGTTCACCGTTCCTGGCTGGTGGAATGATCTTCCCACCCCTATCCGGAATGCTGAATCCCTGACAATTTTCAAGCGACAGCTGAAAACTCATCTCTTTAATCGCTACTTGACTTCATCTTAAAAAAAAAAAAAAAAAAATTATTTCTCTTTAGTTATTCCTTCCTTTTCTAGCTTGTACTTATTTGAACAATGCCTAAAACTTGGTATTTCAAGCACTTCCTGTGTCTGTTTGCCTCTTTAAGAAGAATCGCTTTATGTATTCCCCAATTGTAAGTCGCTTTGGATAAAAGCGTCTGCAAAATGACTAAATGTAAATGTAAATGTATCTGTAGCATAACATTCAGTAGTGTTTGCTAAGGCTATACTATTGCTCAAACTACCACACGTTTATGCTTTGGACAGAATTGGTTCTGGCAAGGTTCTCCCCAAGTTATGAACAAACATTCTTGCAGTAACATAAATGGAATGTTCGTTGAAAGTTATCAGGTTTTTAATAATGTTCAAAATATTACCATAAAACATCACTTATATATTACATTATATCCATTTCAGTTGGATGTTGTCTAATATTTTTTAAATGTTACTACCGCAGAATGTTAAGTGAACATCCAAAAGTAACATTTCCAAAAATTATAAAATGGAATATTCCTGTAATGTCTGAATAACCAAGAAAAAAACGTTTATAAAACATTCCAAAAAAACTGGACATTTTGAATGTTCATAAATGACGTTTTCATAAGTTAATGGGAACATTAAAATTTTGTTAGATGGCTCGTTAAAGACAGAATCCATGAAACACTCACAAAAAAAAATGCGTAGGACTTACTTATTTAAACAATTTTCACTTAGAAATTGCTAGTAAATGTTTACAAATAATTACAAAGAAATGGCAAGTAACACACTGAATTAAACTTGAAAGACAAATATTTTCCCTTGAAAAACATACATAATAAACTTTGCTTTATTTACAGTGTATAACTTTTTTGGACTTACGATTTCCTTCTGGACGTTGAACCAAAATTCCCATAGACTTGATAAGTGATTGCAAGTTAATGTAAAAAATGTTAAGTTTATTTTCTTGTTTGCAGGAGGGAAAATGATACAGGCCAGGCTCGAATTTGTAATGTACAAGTAAGTGCCACTGAAAATCATTTCTTAGTATGTGCCAGCTTTTATTTTCTTTTTATCATTCCATAAAACAGCTTTGACATCAGTATGTTTGCATAGAAGCCTATAATCGCTGTGATTTGTGATAGATTAGTGTAAAGGAAATCCAAGAGTTCATTTTTAGGTTATGCAATGTTTGCTCAATTCTGCAATAATGATTATTTAAGCTCAGCTCGTTTTCATTATCAAAAATATCACTGTACGAGCAAATGGGAAACACACTCTCGTAAGTATGTGCACAATCACAAAAGGTTTCGATATGAAAGTGTTTGGCCTTTGCAGAGTGCTTAATTTGGAGTAACTACAGGTCCGCGAGACACACTGCTCTGAAGTAATTGTTACATGTGGAAAATCTGAGTGCCATAAAACCAATCACATGACCCCTACCTTCATTCATGGCCAAATATTTGCTGTGCCAGGCCCTCTGGCCTTAATGGCTCAGTGTTTTTCTTACAGACGTGGGCAATGCGGCGTGTTTGAAATCCATTACTGCCATTATGCTGAACACACAGCCTCGACGTGCACGAGTCATCTATCTCTCCACATATTCTCAGGTGCTGGCTTTTCTAGCACCTGTTAAACTGAAGTCTAGACGAGTCTAGCTTTGGGATGGAGGAGGCATATACTTATGCAATTTAATTTGAAGTTTCACTCCAAATAATGGGCCAGTTGTGAACTGTGAACTCCTGAGCAAGTGCTCTAGCAGTCTTGTTGACAGTTCTACCAGTATAGCATCTCCATCATATGGAAACCTTAACCAGGAACATCCTGACACATGTGCAGTTTCCCCTTAGTTTCCCTTCCTAATAAGTCATTGTTTTGCAACCGAGAGTCAGGAAATGGTCTAAAATAGTCCAGATTTGGTCCTGGCTTTCTGGGATTCAACAAACAGCCATTAATGGTTCTGTTTAATTAATATTTGGCCCACAAAACCAACTCATTATTCTTCTAGACGTTTGACCTAAGGCTTTCTGGAAATGATGTTTCCAAGGAAGGCGTTGCCGCTCACCTCACATGATTCTCTGCCGTAGTCTTGATTCGGAGACCAAGAACAACAAAACATATCATTCCAAACACCTTTAATATCCAAAAACTTACAACATTAAGATCTAAGTTGGCGTCTTTTTCAAGCTAAATGGCTCAGTTGGTCAAGTCAAACCTTGCATTTGCTCTCATCCATCAAAACTATTAAAAGGCCATTTGTGCAATTAGTTAACAGTGTAGCTATGAAAGAAAAACTAAAGAATGAATGTAAACTGCATGTGATCATCTAAATCACATCTCAAAGAAATTAAATGTCTATATCGGTTGGAATGAACATAGTGAAGGTTTATGGAGGGTTGTTGAGTTATTTGGGATTTTTAAAGCACCTCATCCAACAAAAACACTTTATACCTCTACAATGTAAAAGCCAAAGCATTATAGTATAATTCTTTATCTATCCTGTAGAAAAATATTCTGAGACAGACTCTTGCTCAAAAGATGATAGATTCTCAGCATCTCTTTGAAACGGCGGGGAATATTTCATCTCTGTGACAACTAAAATTACATATATTTCTATTTAGGGAAAGCAAAGGACATTTGTATGCACAGGAAAGCTTTTCCACAGGAAGACTAAGACACATGCAAACACAAACTCCTTTAAATTAACCAGGGAAACCACACTGAGTCACTGAGTTTTTCAAAGAACGCCTTCATTTGGTCTTTTTGTTCTATCTTCTGTCAGTGGGCAAACTGCTGATTTTGGTCACCTTTGGCCTGAAGTCTACACACACCCTCTTTATTACATCATGATGTCAAATGGCAAAACCAAAGATGGTGCAACAGAGAAACATTTTTGGAGGTACCTTCAGAGTTCGAATTCTTTTGCAACTCATCAACTGAAAAATTGCTTTAGGATGGGCTGCATGATGCAACTCACCACTATGATGGAGGGTTTTCTGAATGGTTATTAAAAAGCTGCTGTTCAGTTGCTAGGGTGATGCTAAGTGGTTGGTAGGTGGTTGCTTACTGGTTCATAGACTCCAAAATTGGTGCAAAACTCCCAAAACTTAACTATCCATACAATTCACCACAGTTTAAAGCTGAAATAAACACTAGTAGTAGCAAAACACCAACAATTTGTATTACTTTTCACACATATTATGACTACAGTTTTATGTTTGCATCACATAACCAAATCCAAATGTCTTTGCATTGCAAGCATAGTAAACATGCTCGGTAGCGCACCTGGTACACCTGTTGGCACCCTCAGGTTTGAGGCCTGTGAAACACAAGCCATGATAAAAAAAAAGCTACAAGATTTATTAGAAGCAAGCTAATAGTTGCTAATGGTTGCTTCAGAAAATGCATTTGATCTCATGTTTGCGTTTGTTAACACTGTTGGTTATTTCATATTATCGGTTATTATCGGTTATATCGGTATGTTATTTCAAACACGATAGAACATTAAACTTTTAGCACCACTCATTGGACATTTAATTTCCAAACTGCCATGATACCCAACATAAAAATCCATTGCCACAATCACTATTAACAGTTTCTGAGAAAATTGGCTTATACCGCCATTCACTGGACATTTCACTTTGAAATTGCTCCAAAACATGCAATAAGCAACATAATATTATCTTACAAGCTAATTTTTCCAGTGAGCTTGGGATGCAAAAGAGCTGATTCCCCTCAAAAAAGTTTAATTCTTATGGTTAGGGGTTTGTTTAAATCACTAGCTCTATGTCTGAGCAATAGTGAAACAAATAGTCAATATTAAATATTGAAATATGAAACATTTCAGGATGAAAATGAGAATATGAATATGAGAGAGAGACGAGTGTGTGTGAAGCAGCATGTATAATGCTGTAAGTGAGCGTTGGCCTGCAGTTGGGAAAAATATTAGAGCCATATTTGCCCGAGTGGAATGCTCACACTCCACTACGTGGAGACGCCGCAGCTATAAATGGAAGATCATGCCTGTAAGGCAGAGAAACCATGAGCGAACGAGAGAGGGAGTCCCTCCACAGCGGCAACAGATCACCCACACAAAATCTGCACACTGACCAAGGGAAAAAAGCAGAATGGAAAAATGAAATCATGCACAATATCTAATAGTAAACGCACACATAAAGTGAGGTGCATGTGCTGAAATTGATCAGGCTTGGATGTTGCAAATCTATGGAAATCTATGGAACTTTCTGTGAGCCTAGTTTCCCTGTGGGCCTGCATAAAAGTTGCAGAGTAATGCTTCATCATTTAACAAACGTGGATAAGTAATAACTAGGCATATAAAGAGACATAAGGCTTATTCAAGTGCAATTTTGTCTTTTTAAATAGCCGATTCAAGTGCTCTTTATGTGATACAGTATATTTAGTTACTTCACTGAGCCGGGAGCTAAAACAATGCAGAAAGCATGTGCATGTCATTCTTAGCCGTTCACAGCACAACTAACAGAAGCACAAGTCGATTCTTTTTCAAATGCACATGCAATGCCAAAGCAAAAATGCTGACTTTGTATTACATCTTTAAAGATTACATTTTTATTTAAAACTAGACATCATTTATTTAATGAAAACAGACATCTGCCTATTTTCATAACCTGAGAGAGTTTCACAGCCCATGATTGACAGCAAAGAATAAAGAGTGTCTCGAGCTATAATTATGTCAATGACGTGGCAGACAACTAGTTATTGACTGTGCACTGCAAAAAATATTTGACTTAGTATTTTTGTCTTGTTTTCTATTACAGATATCAACAAAATCAAAATACACTTACTTGAAGGAAAATGACTGAAGATATTAAGTATGCTTTCTGAAAAACATATGAAAATGAGTTTGTTTAAAAGAAGAAAAAAAGATTTGGGGCAAAAGAAATAAACTTGATTTTAATTTTTTTTATTGCACTGCAAAAAATGATTTTCCTAGGATTGTTTCTTGTTTTCTATTACAAATATTGAAAACATTCTTAAATCAAGATACATTCACGGAAAATGACTGAAGATATTCAGTATATTTTAAGAAAAAGGTATCAAAATTAAGTGAGTTAATGTTTAAAACAAGAAAAAACTATTAGTGGTTTAAGAAAAATAATCATGTTTTCTCTCCATTTTTTTTCTTACTGTACCGACAGACATTTTTCTTCTTTTAAGCACTTTACATTTTTCATGTAATTTTGAAAAACAAGAAAACAAGAGTTAATAGCTAGTAGACCAAACAGTTATTTTACTTCTTATGTAAATGCATCTTAATTTCAGAATGTTTATATATTTGTGTAATGAAAAAAAAGTTTAAAATATTTTTGTTCATACAGCTAATACCAACTAAAAATGCTTTTAAAATTAAGTTTCCCTCTTTAAATTCACTTGTAGTGCTGCAGTGTGACAGTAACCTCAGTGACATCTATACACATTCCCTCTCTCTTTCCCCCATTTCTGTCCCTCTCTGTTACTCTTTCACCCTCTTCTCTCTCAGAGCATTTGGTATGACATATGAGATTAGGCCACTTTTACCCGACATACACACATGCACACACACACAAGACCAAGACCAAGACACTGTGATGGTCTGCCAGAGGTCATAACTCACCTCCGTGTTGTTCGGCCATCCCACGTCCTCCCAGCCAAACCCCCGGCAGGAGGAGGGGGCTGAGGCCCATGGAGAGGCCTCTCATAGCAGGCATGACTGAAGCATCTGCAGGGTCACGTTACAGCCAGGAACTCTCGGCCCCCTGCATAGCCCTGTCATTTTTCCATCTCTGAGGTCCACGGTGATGACATCGTCCCTAAGCGCAGCACACAAAAGGGTCACAGGTCTGTAAGGTGAGAGGATGCTAATAAAGGGATATTGCAAATGAAAGAGAAAGTTTTTCATAGAGAGAGCGATTCTTTTGTGTGTCAGAGCGAGCGACAGCAGGTGCAAGTAACACACACACATTCACTTGCTCACTTGCGTTGTAAACAATTTCATATTTTCGGGTTGCATTGCTTGCAGGACAAACATCTTCACAATGTTGCATTTAGGTTGCTTTAAACATAGGAACCGAAGCAAGAGACAATGAGAAGTTGATTTGTAGAAGATGTTTTTGAAAGAAATCTATTATGCTCGCCAAGACTGCATTTAATTGATCAAAAAATACAGTAAAAATGGTAATATTGTGAAATATTATTACTATTTAAAATAACCGCTTTCTGTTTGAATACATTTTAATATGTAATTTATTCCTGTGATGCAAAGCTGAATTTTCAGCAAAATTACTCCAGTCTTCAGTGTCACATGATCCTTCAGAAATCATTCTAATTTGCTGCTTTGCTGCTCATTTAATAGTTATATAATACATGCGAATAAATTTAATGCAGCCACAATAAAACTTTTTTTTGTTTTTTTGTTTAGGTTTTAAAAATAAAAACATGTCTTCAAAAATGCTTATCAGGTCTGTTCTGTTCATGGAAAAACAATGCTAAATTCTAATAATATATTGCAACATAGCCATACAATGCAGCATATGATGCATGATAGCAAAATATACAGGCTTATTAGCTTTAAACAGGGAGGAGAAAATGCGTACCATATCTTTGTTATTGATGTCAAAGGTTGTGCATCTGATCAAACTCATTGTTTGGGCACAATGTCAATTTGGTAGAAGCTAGTCAAATTAGCCAGATGTTATCCTGGACAGGCTGCGTGACCTGCCATCATCCTCAAAGAAAATGAGCAAAACTACACAAAGTAGAAGAAAATAAGTCAAACATTATATTAAATATGGATTCAGTTGCAGCAAGAATAAAAATGTACCGGCCAAAATGTGTTTTGTGCAGCAAATTATTGGCAGAAAATCATCCAAATTTAAAGAAACATTAGGAAAACCAAAAACTCTGAAGACAAGCCAGCATATGTTGAGTTTTTCCAAAAGAAAGTAATGAAATCTGAACACATTACAACAATAATATTAATAATTGCAATTGCAATTAGGTTTTAAGGACATGTTTGTGTACATTTGCATTGTAAAAAATTGTGGTTCCCCACTTAAAGTCCAATATAACATCTGGATCCTGAAGGAAAAAAAAATTGCTATTTAGGAAGAGCTGCTGTAAGATGCATTTTTGCAATAACCAGAAAAAAATTATATTATATTATATTATATTATATTATATTATATTATATTATATTATATTATATTATATTATATTATATTATATATGAGTTTGCAAAAGAGTTTCTACAAAAATATGAAAAAACAGATTTGCTATGTTTAAAAAAAATTTAGCTTGGGGGGGTAAAAAAAGCTTCCTGGGAAGTGTGCGATAAATAGAGAGATTAAAAAAAGCCAAAAAGCCTCAATTTTATACAACCAAAATACAACATTGTGAACATGTGACAATAAAAATGTTTCATCTTAAGGTGAAAATGTTACATAATTTTCACAACATAAAACCCATAAGTGTGCTTGCTGGGAAGTGTGTGATAAACAGCGAGACAGGAACAGTCAGTAAAAGAGCGCCGGTGAAGTGTTGAGGTCAGGTCGGTATATGGATCACATACTTTGAGTTGATTTATTACAAAATTGCAGTTCCGCTTTGATTCTGTTCATCCAAAGGTGAAGCAAACATCTGTATAGTGCACCTTCCTCTCTCTAGTGTGTGTGCGTGTGTGGTTATACAGATATAGTTTAAGGACAAATTGTCTCTAGAAGTTACTTTTGCATCCATCCATTTTGATCTATTTTTAATGTGCTACATGATTATAGCAACAAAGCAAAGGCTAATGAGATCTGTGTGTGTTCGGCCTCTCTGTGTGTCTCCACTTGGAAGAAATCAGATACTCTGCACTCTCTGCGCAGCTGATCGCATACCGGCCCGTTTCAAAGTGTCCAGATACAACCTGAACCCTGGCCGACCACCAAAAACTCTTTATAACCTTTATAAACATGCATGCACACACACAGACGCAGATTAAGGCCTGTCAGTCAGACCTCCAGCCACCGGGGCACAAATGTTTATAATTGCGGTATGACTCCAGAGACATGCACACAATGCGTCTGACCGGCCGATCTTTCTCGTTGTTTCTAATGCACACACACTGGTCTGTTTCAGTTGAGACATTTGATATTTCCAGATGAGGTGTCTATGGTTTAACTGACATAACCTCAAAATTGGGTCATTCCATGTAAACTCAACCAGAGGTCACCGGCTCAAATTTTTGATTTTGCTAATATTTTTTTCTGAAGAAAGATAAACATGTATAGTGATGATAGCCCAAATATTAAATGTCATGGATTCATATTTACTAAGTAATCCACTATTTTGTATAGAGGGGGGTCAAAATGGCAATTTTCACCTGAGATTCAGAGCCAAATTACAGGAGGTTAAAACTGACTTAAGAAAGATGGCAGCATCACGATGTTATTTTTACACAGAGATTGGTAGGTCTGTTAGTAAAATATGTTGACTTTAGCAATCTTTGTTGCATTATGTGCCAATGGTGACCATTCAAAATGGGAAACAGCACTTTTCAAGTTTTTTCTCCAAAGTTTGCATGCCTGTAACTCAAGAAGTATTAAAGATATCTTGATGCCCTTTTAGTTACTGGGTCTTAACAAATGTTTCTTTTAAGACCCTATATGGTTCGGTTCCAGAGATATTGGAATTTTAATATGGCTTCAGGAGTAAATTGTTAAAATGTACATATTTTCAGTGGTCAAAAACCAAATGTGGGTCAATTTGCAAAAATATTATACTTTTTTTTTTAAAAGAGGAATGTCTGAAGAACAAATAGTGTTGAAACTAGAGATGTATCTCATTTAGTTCCGTCAAAACAACTGCATTGAACATGCCTGTCTGAGTGCCATAAATATTATTTTTCCAAAGTTTGCATGCCTATAACTCAAGAAATATTAAATATATCGCAATATGATTTTAGATTCTAGTTCTTAAACTTTTCTTTTGGGTCAAAACAACTGCATTGAACATACCTGTCTGAGTGCCATAAATATTATTTTTCCAAAGTTTGCATGCCTATAACTCAAGAAATATTAAAGATATCGCAATATGATTTTAGATTCTAGTTCTTAATAAACTTTTCTTTTGGAATCTTCATTTTCAAGGCCCTACTTTGTTCAATCCCAGAGATGTGGGGACCTGATCTGGTTGATTTGACACGGAATGACCCAATTAGAATTCTGTCATTACGTTGTCATGCACACGTGTGTTGTTGTAGTGACAAAAATTGGCTAAAAATATCTTAAATATTAAACTTCCAAAAGGGGCTTTTCACAGAGATGCCATAGAAGAACCATTCTTGGTTCCCCAAAGAAGATTTAAGTGAACAGTTCTTAAAAGAACCAATTTGTTTCTTACCGTGAAAAACATTTCAAAAATCCAAAGAACCTTTTTCCACAATAAAGAATCTTTTGTGGAATGGAAAAGTTCCATGGATGTTAAAGGAATAGTTCACCCAAAAATGAAAATTTGCTCACATTTACTCACCCTCAGGCCATCCAAGATGAGTTTGTTTCTTCATCAGAACAGATTTGCAGAAATCTGACGGCACCCATTCACTGCAGAGGATCCATTGGTGAGCAAGTGATGTAATGCTATATTTCTGCAAATCTGTTCTGATGAAGAAACAAACTCATCTACATCTTGGAAGGCCTGAGGGTGAGTAAACTTTCAGTAAGTTTTCATTTTTGGGTGAATTATTCCTTTAAAAGAACATCTTAAAAGAAAATATTTGTTTTGGATGTTAAAGGTTCTTCATGCCAGTATTTACATTCAAGCGTGTAACCATCCCTGCAATACAAAAAAAGGGCACCATAAAGTTATTCAAGTCTTCTGAAGTCATTCAATAATTTTGTGACAGAAATAGCCAGATCACAGTCATGATTCACTGAAGATCTTGCCTTCCATCCAGCTTTAAAATCCACATGTTCAAACCTGATGTGATTCAAGCAATATGAGGGTGAGTACATGATGACAAAAAGTTCATTTTGGGTTGAATAATCCCTTCGAGCAATTTAAGATTTCCTTCCTGCACTTTACTCACTGTCGAATATCAACAAACTCATTTATTCATGAAAACATGTAGCAAATAGTATTGAAAAGTCAATTTGGGGCCAAAAGTAAACTCGGGAGAAAATAGACCTGAACTTATAGACATACATGCATACATACATACATACATATATACAAACACACACACACACACACACACACACACACACACACACACACACACACACACACAAGTCCATCGTTACTTGAAATAAAACATATAAAAAATCTAACTTTTTTCCTTTTCAGTTTAGTTCATTTATTCATTATTTTCATTTAGTTTAACTTGATAAAATATTAATAAAATAACAACAACTAAAATGGAGTTAAAAAAATAATAAAAAGTATATAGACATTTAAACAGCACAACACAACAAAATTTACAAAATGATTGAAACTTTAGCTAAAATTAAAATATAAAAATAAAACTTTCAAAATATTAATAACAACTATAAACTATAACTTGGTTATAGTCTTTATATCTGGCTGTATATAAATAAATAAATATATATATATATATATATATATATATATATACAAATTTGTT
>NW_015549605.1:3695342-3726802 GCF_001515605.1 Sinocyclocheilus anshuiensis | reverse complement strand
TACAAATTTGTTTTTATAAAACATCCCTAAAAGAAGATTTTAGGGGGTTTAGCTCAATACTGGATAAAAATTTGTCCATAAAATATGGCTAAGTAGGTACACAAACACATGCACTACAAAGTTCCTTTTATGAGGCATCACACTGTATATGGTGTACTGTAAACATTCATACAGCTCTGTGTAGGAGTGTTGTGAATATATGTCTGATTTCACTGAGTATAGATTAACATTCGACACACTTTATTTCAGCTGGCCATTCACTATACACATCAATACATTTCCCTCTGCATGTGGCCGAACAATATATAAATAAAAAAAATGTATTGCAGACGGTCCCTGAAAAACGATTTCAGCGACCACCCAAGCGCAGATGCCTCTCTGCATAAGATCATGTGTTTACACCTGTGACTACAGTCTTGGTTGGGAAGCAGTTGTGTCACTTCAGATAAATTCTGATAAGCTGTATTGCTCAATGTTGATTTAATGGAAACACCAGAGCTGTGGTGGTTAGTACCCATAAATATCTGAATCCCACTACCTCGAAGCTTGTAAATATTCCTGATGCTGACACAAAACAGATGGCTACATTGATTCGAGAAAACATGTCAAGACAGACTCTGGCTTGCTCATTTGGTAAAAAAAGAAAAAAGAAATCAATGTGAAAAAAGGGCTAATCTATGTAATTAATAAAATATTATAAGCAATATGGTGCAAATAACTGAAGGATTAGTGAGGAAAATCAAAGCTCTGTCCTGGGTGGCATGAATGTTTGAAACATTTAAGTCAAATTTCTCCCCAAAATCAAGAAAAATAAAAGTACTTTTAGCATTGTGATTTTTTTCATGATAATAAATAAACCCCTATAATTCTCATTACTGTAATGCAATAAAAAAATACATATTATTTAAAGTTTACATTATTTATACATCATGGTATAAAATATATGATTATACTATTATATTATTTATTTTATTATTTTTTAAAATTTAGTTTTATTTTTTTGTAAATCATACTGCAACAATCAGTTGTATGTTGGTTTTAATAACAAATCATTGTGTGCAGACAGGATGAAGTCATGAATTAATCAGTCATTTCAAATTCACAAAAAAATCTCAAATTCATCTGGATGCATTACAGTAATGAGAATTACAAAGAGTTAAAATGATGTCACAATGGCTAAATCATTTTTATACTTCAACTGGAGTCAAACATGAACATATATTCTTCCAGATGCAAATAATGGCTTGAATATGGCTTGATCTTATAATAAATAAAAAACTTGATATTTCTGCTTACGTACACAAACACATGCATGCACATAAAAATGATAAGAGCACTTTATTTACCATTAAAGCACTTTCAATCATCTTTAATGTGGGAACACCCAAACACAGAAACACTGGGATCAGCTCAGCCCTCGGAAGAGACACTAATCACATGTCAATGATTTTAACAGCCTGGAATATGTGTGGAATGCCTTAAACTGGTCTCATAGCAACAGGCTAATCACTCACTAACACCCCATCACACATGTCACGAATCCGGTCTATGAACTTCAATTCACTCACCACCAGAGGTCACCCTTCCATTACATTGACTCTCGCACTACACAAACTGTTGCATGTCATCCCGGACTACATATCCCATCATCCATTGCACCGATTGCACACAGCACTGATTGCACACAGCTGTAACCAATCACACCTTCACTATATAACACTCACTCAGATCCCTTTCAAACTACCGAGTATTGTATGCGCATATCGCTAGTTTGTGATAGCTACGTTACGGAGCCTACTTGAAGTTTCATAGTCTTAGCCTAGTCTTGCCTTGTCGGTTTCCTCGTGTTCTGATCTTTGCCTGTGCACTTTGGATTACCTCTCTCGTCTTGCCCTGTTCGGATACTGTTTGCCCCTGCCTGGACCTTTGCTTTGTACCTGGATTATCTCTCTAGTCTCGCCCTATTGGATTATGTTCGTCGTCGATTGACCCACACTGTTTACCGGACTGCCCATGCCTTGTCTCTTACATACCTGTTTGCCAATGTTTGATTTATGCCTGTTTCTGACCACGTCTCCAGAATAAAGCTTTGCACATGGATCCGCACGTCTCACATCTCGTCAGCCCCATAACAACACACAAGAGAGGGAAATGAGACAATATGCCAGACAATAGCATGTGCTAAAGAGTGCTGTCAGCACACACACGATATTACACACTGGCACTCAAAGACAATAAACTCAGGCCTAAAATTGATCCAAAAATGGACGGAACTCAAAAAGACTATGAGGAGAGAGCGAGATGCCTTTTTTTTTTAATATAACACATTTTTTCTTCTTCCTTTTCTCTATTTTTAACCTCTAAGTGCTATTGCAGCCAAATAGTTCATAATGAGTGACACAATAAGGGTTTTCAGACTGCACTTAATATCTTTTAAACCAATAAACTGTCTCAGTGCTTATCTTATTAAATATTCATCACACTGTGCAATTGCACAGACATTCACACACTTTTAGTTTCGGAATCTAAGAGGAAAAACTAAACCGTGGCGGCCCAGCAGGAGACCCAATAGCTTCTCTTGAAGTACTGAACATAGTAACATTCTCAATGTTTGCGAAATTATAAAATGGAATATTCACACAAAAAGAAAAAATATTTTTAAACATTTCTTAAAATGGGAGGTTTTAACCGTTCAAAGAACATTTAGAAATCTAAGATTTCAAAGTAAAGCGTGACTGCAAACGTTATCTAAACGTCATTGTTTATGGAACATCTTTCTGAAACATTAGTTAGTTGAACTTCGTCTAATGTTTTTTAAATGCTACTACTTAGTTTCAGATGGTTCAGAAAACAATCAAAAGTAACATTCCCATAATGTTTGTGAAATTACAAAATGGAATATTGACATAAAAAGGATTTTTTTTTTTTATATTTAAAAAAATTAAGTTTTAAAGAAACATATTATGCCCCTTTTTACAATATGTAATATAAGTCTCTGGTGTCCCCAGAACGTGTCTGTGAAGTTTCAGCTCAGAATATTCCACAGATCATTTATTATAACATTTTTAAAATGCCTATTTTGAGTGGAAGCAGAAACAAGCTGTTTTTCGGGCCTGTCTCTTTAAAGGTTAGTTCACCCAAAAATGAAAATTCTGTCATTAATTACTCACCCTCGTGTTGTTCGAAACCCGTAAGACCTTCGTTCATCTTCGGAAACACAATTTAAGATATTTTTGATGAAATATGAGGGCTCTCTGACCCTCCCATAGACAGCAAGGTAACTACCACGTTCAAGGTCCAGAAAAGTACCAAGATGATTGACAAAGTAGTCCGTGGGACATCAGTGGTTCAACTGTAAAGTTACGAAGCTACGAGAATACTTTTTTGCGCAAAGAAAACAAAAATATGACGTATGACATAATGATGTAATCACGCCGGATCTGGGTCAGCGCCGGCGCCGCCACACGCTTGCGTCATGATACTGTCGTGAACACGCGTCCAAAGTGACGCAGTAGAGACGAAAATGCGGAATAAAGTCGTTATTTTGCTAATTCTCTGCTTATTAATGGTTAGTAAGGTAGTTGTTAAGTTTAGTTATTGAATAGGATTAGGGATGTAGAATTTGTTCATGCAGAATATGTGGTTAATAAGTAGGCTACTAATAAACAGCCAATATGTTAATAATAGGCATTCTAATAAGCAACTATAGTTAATAATTCGAATTGGTCCCTAAAGTGTTAGCGAAGTGTTTTACTTGGGTGTTTGTAGTTTCAGATTGTTCAGAGAACAATCATTATATAATATATTTTTATATGTTAATGTTAGGAAAATGTTCTTAGAACGTTTTGTTAGCTGGGTAGAGTGATGAAAATACTAGTATATTTCAGAATAATTAAGAAAACCATATCAGATGTATGTGAAATACTCCAATCAGTAAGATTAAGCATGTAAAATGAGAGTATTAACCCAAGGTTTACAAAAGCACAGAGTGAAATCTGGAAAATTGACTGCCCAGGATGAACTAACTCAAAGTATGAAAGTGTGGAATAAGATAACCCAGGGCTTCATGACACTAAGCTTACAATTTCAAGTGTGAAAAGCCTTGATTTTAAACTCAAGAGTCACAGAGATCCAACAAGTATAAAGACAGACACACGAGAGCCTAGAGAAACCCCAAGTGTTTATTTCAATGCAAATGAGAGAATTTGTCTCTGTGTGTTTGTGTGTGTGGACGACTGTGTGTTTAGTCTTGCAGATGTTGATTGAGTGTGCGCTGGTTGTTTATACCAGTGTTTCCCAACCGGGGTGCCGTCTGTCGAGAGCAGGGGTGCCGTGTAAAAAATCCTTTTTTAATATTTTTAATTTGCTAAAATGTTCAAAAAAGCATCTATTATATAATATCCATTTCTGATGTCGCCAATAATTAGAGATGCACCGAAATTTCGGCTGCCGAAAATGAGTTCACCGCTCAGGTTTCACGTTCATGTTAGAAATTCAAATATTGTGACAAAATTAATTTTGTAGGGTGCCACAAGTTTGTTAAAATTTCCAAAGGGTGCCGCGACTAAAAAAAGGTTGGGAAACACTGGTTTATACCATTTCCAAAATGTGTGATTAAGAAAAACTGCTTGTTTATCTTTGGTGTAAGAAGAGAGAGAGGTTCAGAGGACAGATGCAGGGAAAATAAGCATGACTTAACGCTTATACTGACACAGAGAGATGATCAGTCTTGGGCTTCTCTCCACACTGGAGTCATTTCACAGATATGTTCCATGCCTACTTACTTCACATTTGACCAGAATTCCCTCTCTTGTCCTCTCTAAAGCATGACATCAGCTTAATGCATAACAATTATCTTCTTAAACGAAATTGGGAGGTCGGAGGAGAAAAACGAACCCACTTTCAAACCCCATTGCATCGAAACCTGGGTTTAAAAGACATGTATCCAGGGTAAAGTGCGGATTGAAAAACCTTACGGTGTGAGTGTGACTCATTGTTTGACTCATTCTATGATTCATTTATTTAAGCATTTATATTTTTTGCAGTGGTTTATCCCCCAGAAGTGCTTTTTAATGTGGCATAAGCGTATTTAAACTGGATTCAAAATTATGGGAAACAATGTATCACTCATTGGAATGTTACTTATATTTAAATAAATAAAAACAATTATATTATATTATATTATATTATATTATATTATATTATATTATATCACTGAATAGGGTAAAAGAAAATTTGGCTCTGAAAAAAGTACTGTTAATAAATAAAATAAATTATTAAAATTAGCATCTGGTTTTTAAATAACTTCTAATAAACGTTTTCCTATTTTAAGACAGCAATATCTACTCCGTTATTGAATTTCAGAGGAATAATTTTCGTAAAATAAAATTTGAATCAATTTATTAAAAAATACATTTATAACCTAAACAATTATGGCTAATAATTGTAAAATGAAATCACTTTTTAAACAATATGACTGATTATACAGCTCTATACTGTGTAGATTTTGGCATTAGTTTAGATGGGTTTTTTTTTTTTTTTTGTAAAAAACAAAAAAAACCTTTATAAAATCACTTGGCTCTAAAACAGTAAATGCAAATCTAATCTGACAGATCTGGCACTTGCAAAGGCACTCAAACCATAATTACACAGGGCTAATAGAATCTGATTATATTGAATGTTATAGCAGATAAAGCCTGAGAAATTCACTATCATCATCACGATCGTCATTTTAAATATCTGTGATATTTTGGAAGCCGTCAGTGGTGTTTTTTTTTTTTTTTTGCCTCAAGCCCTGGTTAATTTCTGACTGGTCTTTGCTGGATTTAAAGATAAAACTCTTGCAGATGCATTAAATTGCAAAACAAAGAATTATCTTTCTTCTACTGTTCAAAAGTGGCTCTACTTCAGGAAATAAATCATGTTACAACCCTTGTAATAAAACCACTTTGATTCCTGCTTGATTGTGGGAAACGTTTGTTTTTTTGTTTTATACAATGTAATGTTGTTTTGTTAGAAGGATCAAAGCTCATTTCTCACGGAAGGGATCCGAGTTCAAATTCAATACGTCATCATGCCTTTTTACAAACCTTATATAATCTGTTAGCAAACTTAAGTGAATTAGACACAGGCTGTCAGAAAACAATACAAAACATGTGCATTTGACTCTGAACTATGAAAGCATGTCTTTAAAGTGAACGTTTAATCCACAAAGCTTTCCATCAGAAAGGCTGACGAGGAAATTTCAAACTGATAATTTAATCACTCCCGCTCTTCGAATCATTTCCTTTCTCTGAAAACGATGCCAAGAAAATGTCAAATATAGCCATGTTTTATGGGATTGATGACTTAATGGTGGTTAGTAGTATGTGTGAGTGAGCACGCACCTTATCTGATGCTCACACACACACACACACACACACACACACACACACACACACACAGGTGTGAGACATGGACAGATGAGTAATGATGCCATTGGACGGTTGTATGTTCCTGACAGAGTGCACGTCTCTAGGGTGTGGACTGCCTTTTTTTTTTTAAAAGACGCAGACCTTGGTCACGCCACACTGTTGGAAACCAGGGTAAATTCCAGTTTATTTTCAGCGACATGACAATTACACAGCATGGCACCAATTTATGACCACTTGCTAAACAATAAAATCAATCTCAAGAACTGTAAGACTCTGATCTGTCTGTCCCAATGTATCTCAAACCAAATTCTCGGCTCATTCTGAGTAATTTGTGCCTGGTAGATGCATTTATGCACATTTATGCATTCGGCAGACGCGTGTATCCAAAATAAGTGGTTTGCAAAGTAACTGCAAAAATTATTTCAACCCTGTCACAGTAAGTTTAAAGTTCATATAATTTGAACTGACAGCTGATTAGTTATGGCTGAACAGCACAGTTTTTATATGGCAGTTAAGTGCAATTAAATTTAAATTTAAATTTTATTATTTTATTTTATTAATTAAAGTTCTCTTGACCAGTAGTTACGCTTTCTACATTATTTCACGGTTCAATGTTTTAGGGTTGTAAAATAAGTGGGGGGGGAATGGCAGAGCACCAACAGTTAGCTAGCAAAACTAGATACACTACACATAATTTAGTCAAAATTGCACAGATTTTTCCTGTAAAAGAGTTGATCAGCTTGAGAAGGCCGGTATAAGGACATTTATTCATCACAAAATGTGAGAAATGTGGACTTACTGTTTGAGCCATGTGATGTCAGAAACAGCACAAGAAGGCTGAATAGAAATGTAAGGCAAAAACTAATTCTACTATTTATAAGCCGTCATTAGGAGTATATTGAGGCAGAAGTCTTGGTTTGTAGTTGCATCTTAAAATAACATGTGACCGATACTGCTGTAGAAGTACTATCCATTCTTATTTCATGTTAACTAATGTAGTTAACCAATGTTAACAAGTGAAACCTTATTGTGAAGTGCTACCAAATAACATGACTAATAAGTGCAATATCCAGTTCATTATATCAGTAACACGTTATGGGGACATGGTAACCTTTACTGAAAATGAACCTCCTCTTTTCTGATTGGATGAAAAGCATTAAAAAAAAGCTGGGATTTAAACCTGCAACCTCCCAGTTCATGCCATTTAACTCTAAGTTAAACTGATGGGGTAAAGTTCACTGGTAGATCAGAATCAGAATCAGAATCAGACAAAACACAGAACAAACAAACAAAAACAATAGAAGAATCGCGGAGCTCAGCGTCCTTGCTGCCATTTGCGGCGCCATGCTGGTATCGAATAGATCCAACTAAAATGACGGTTTACGCGGGAGACGTAAACCTGCCACCCCAAAATCCCTCGACCCCCCTTAAGTCACTTACAACATTCTTGGGGTATTTAAGCGGCCCGAGGGGGCTGTGCAGGTGGGGGGAGGGCGGCAAGAGGATTATCTTATATTTTATAGGTAGTGTACTGATGGCTGCCGTTCTGATGATCACATGGACCTGTCGGCTCAGGTTTAGCGAGACGGATGGGACATTTCTGGAATGGTAATGGTTAGTTGAACATTTGTATGTTTTATAGAGTTTAACAAACCAAAACTGTTTTCGGGTCTAACAGTGGTATGCATTTATTGACTTAAGTGTAATATACAAAGTTGTTGTGAAATGTAGCAATTATTATGGGAACACAAGCAATTCTGTTCCTGCCAAAATGGAATGAACTTGTTTTTCAAATACACTCATTCAATTTCAGTGTGAATGGTTTTCCATTGAATATAGCGTCATCTGAATGTAAAGGAACCTTGAGAAACACCTGCAGCTCAGAATGAACTTCAAGCCAGTGACAATGTCACTGAAAAGTGTTAAACCCAACAACAGGAAGTAGAAGAAATTGAGAAATGGGATGTGGCCAATGCAATAATCTACAGCATATATGGAGACAATAGGGACATGCAGAAGCATCACGCATCCATGTTTTTGGGACCAGTTTGAACTGAAAGGACAGATGATGATAATTTTCATTAGATTCAATGTGACTGGACCACAAAATGTGACTGGACTACAAGAAATAAGGTCAAATATGCTCCTAAATGGCCATGCTTCTGGATTCATGAGTTACTTAAAGGGATAGTTCACCCAAATATTTTGTCATTAATTTCTCCCCCTCATGTTGTTCCAAACCCGTAAGACCTCCGTTCATCTTCAGAACACAAATTAAGATATTTTTGATGGAATCTGAGAGCTCTCTGACCCTCCCATAGACAGCAATGTAATTACCACAATCAAGGTCCAGAAACATAGCAAGGACATCAGTAAAATAATCCATGTGACATCAGGGGTTCAACCGTAATTTTACAAAGCTACGAGAATACTTTTTGTGTGCAAAAGAAAAAAAATAACGACTTTATTCAACAATTCGTCTCCTCCGCATCACCCTGGTGCCATTTTGGAGAGTATCCACTGAACGTAAATTGCGTATGCTGTTTTGTGTCAGCTGCGCCATATGGATACATTGTTTTCGTTCAAATCAAAGCATAAACGACGTAAAAACAGCATATCCTCGTGGCACAGCTGACACAAAACAGCATATGCAATTTACGTTCAATGGATATTCTCCAAAATGGCACCAAGGTGATGTGGAGGAGACGAATTGTTGAATAAAGTCGTTATTTTTTTTCTTTTGCGCTCAAAAAGTATTCTCGTAGCTTCGTAAAATTACTGGACCTTGATCGTGTAAGGACCCTTGCTGTCTATGGGAGGGTCAGAGAGCTCTCAAATTCCATCAAAAATATCTTAATTTGTGTTCCGAAGATGAACGGAGGTCTTACGGGTTTGGAACGACATGGGGGTGAGTAAATAAAATGAATAAATAATGACAGAATTGTCATTTTTGGGTGAACTATCCCTTTAAGAATATAGTCTACTTTTGTAATATGTAATAAATGACAAAATACATGAAATCGTAACACATCATGAGTTTTCAAACAAAATTTTATAGAAAAAAGGCAATATAATTTGAAAATAAATATGCTGTACTACATTACACGGACACAAAAAAGATGTTAATATTCAACATATTTACATAGAGTAAATAAATAATGTAAAACTCCAATCAAATCAGACCACATCTGAGCATAGTGTTTCAGCTTGTTAGATCTTATTATAGTAGAAGTAAATGGCGACGTGGGTTTGTCCTATATTTACATTTGGCTGCTATATTTGTTATTCAATATTTATGTCACACTGACATCAAGACCGTTTCGCCAAAACGTACTCACACATGCACGCGCACAAACATTCGCACACAAAATCACATTTACACAGTTTGTTTGTTAGAGATCACACGGCACACACACATCTGCAGCAAGGCGGCAAAGTCAAGGCAGTTGGCAACACGACTCACTGATCAGTATTAGGAATGTTTCTCTGTTCATCTACGGAAAATAAAACTGGATGAAAAGCTTTTTTTCCTCCAGACAGCCGTGGAGGTTTGCAGACAATAATCTTAACATAACACTGCACATAAATAGGTCAAATTAAATACAAAGAGATAGAATACTGAAAATATAAATTACTGAATTGCTTAGGGGAATAGATTTGGACTAAAATTCCAAGACTAGCTGAATGACAACGAAAAACCTATCACGAAATCGTCATCTTAAATCCCCAGTAGTGTGGAAGCATGGAATCTAATCACACGATCTACACAAAGTGGTTTCCAAACATGTCAAAGAATGAATATCCCTTTAAGGAGTGAATATGACCAAAATCCTCTTGTGTTTGCCTTGTCAAGGTCAGAGCTCTGTTGCAAACATTTACCCCAGCGGCCAGCGGGTTTCCATGACGTGACATTCCAACGACAGCCTTCCGTCAAAACTCCAATCATTTGTCCGTCTCTAAAAACACACGCATTGTTCTCAGTATTCACGTACTGGGAGGAATGATTCCACAGCGTGTAGTGGACGCCAACACATCGTTGCAGTCCTCCAAACTTTTCATTTGCGCTTTAGATTCACATGAAAAACTGCACAGCAGACCCAAATCCAGTGATGTGTCTCATTGAGTGATTTTGAGTACGACTTTACGCACGCCAGCCGAGATCAGAAACGTTTACGCAGGTCTTTTCCGAAGACCCTTTAGCAGCAATTCAAATCCTGTGCCCTCAGTCTCTCGCTTCGCTTAACGCACACACATGAAAATCATGAACATATACAGAGAGGACATTTCATTGACTGTCAACCCCCCACCTCCCCCGAACCCCTTCACTTCATTCGCTCAATATCTCCGGGACGGAAAAATGAGAGCGAAGTTCAAAGCTGAAAGTTCAAAGTGCTGTGAATTATTGTGAAATATTCCTTCATGTCAGAGTCCATTCTCAAGTTCGGTTCGGTTCACCTCCTTGGTTTGTCACATCTGGGAAAGTAAGTGGAAAAATCATACATGAAATCTCTAGAGCATCTCAATTATTTACTCTAGACAGGAAGATTTAACCTGTCAAAAAGGTTATCTTTTATAGTTTTGGAAGAGATGCATCAATTTCTTAAACTGTAGTCAGATTTAAACAACTCAATTTCTCATGAAATGTTATCTTTCCACTCTTCTCCAACTAAATTTAGGAGAAATAAAACAAAGTTGACATTTAAAGAAGCGGCAGCTGTTTGTATGGAAAAGGGCAGCATGAACATTCTACCAAACATCTCCATTTGTGTTCGACACAAGTAAGAATGTCATATAGGTTTGGTAGGTAAATAATGACGAGAATTCTGATGGAATTATTGCTTTAGACGAAAGAGCCACACATCTTCTGTCAAGGGATATGCATGACAATACAAAAACAGGAAGGCCAGTCTTGCACTAACATGTGTAGATTCACAAGAAAGTGTAGATTCACAAACACACCTGCAGGTCCTTTCGTTGAGTTCTAGTTGTCTAGACCTGCAGTCGGCTTCAGAGTGTTTACAGGAGCACTGACACGTCTCGGGGTCTTGAACAAACAACCTTCTTCTCCTTTCAGAGCACGCAGAACAGCAAGGCTCACACTGACTACTGAAAAGAGACAGAATGAGAGAAAAGGAAAAGGATTGGGGGAGACTACAGCTGACACATAGTCATGGCAAATATTATTAAACACTTCCACTCAAACATACACACACACAGGCACTCGGTAAGTCAAGCAGTACGTTTTTTGAGCCACCCTCGTCTGGTAAAATGGTTTTGCCCCTTCTGAGGGTCCGAGGGGGATTTGTAGAGTGTGAATAGCTGAAGTTAGGCAGGATGTGGCCATGCACCTGCAAGCTCAGTTGATGCAAGAAAATAATGACAACAACAATAATCTGATTCAGAAAAGCATACTGGAATAAAAGTCAGAGAGAGTGCACTGCATGAAAATCCTGTGTTTCTGTTTATTGCTTTTTGAAGTGTTGGATCAGGATCATCAGGACACATGTACAGTACAAAACATTGGACTCCAAAAGAAAGATTTACACATTATTTGACCTTATTGAGGACAGGCTTATCAAAGCCACAGTCTAAATTCTCCATTTAACCCTGCCTTTAAATTACAACAGTGTAAAGACCTATTTACACAAAGTCTGAACATTTTATTTTACCCATTTTCATTGAGAGAAAGAGGATCGTGTTTGGGAAATGTCACAAGTCAGATTTAAACCCACATAAGCATCTCAATGATGTTTTTAGCATTAAGCCACAGTAAGATTTTGCATCCAAATTTGAAATCCAAATCTTCTCAGAGAATGTCAAAAATTCAGTGTGAATAGTTGTGGTGCAAAATAACGACTTTCTTGCTCTTTGTCTAAACAAGCCTCAAATCTAATTTAATTTTTTTATATGTAAACCCAAACCCCAGCCCTTAGAAAATACTGACCTCAAAAGCATCAGTCCCACAGGAGCAGATTGTCCCATGTATGCATTTCTTCGCCCTTTCATTCTCATTGAAACACATTTCATTTCCCAATTGCTGGGAGAAGCACCAAAGTAAACAGGCTGTTTGACTTTCGTAATGCAGAGCTCACGCAGCATGACAAGACCAAGCTCACAGCAATGAATTAAAAAAACATCTCACACAATCCTTCTCATATTTCAGAGAGGACACAACCGATGCGAGAATGACGGTAAGTCCTAATACAATTGTGAGAACAAAAAACATTCCAGAAACAGGAAGCAGCACAAACAAGTCTGTGATTCCAACACAAATATTGTAATAGATTAGTACCATCGACTGAAAGCCATGCTGGGTGGATCGGGTGAGTTTGTATGTCATCTACCTCCTCACTGCCCACCTCCTCCAATCATAGAGCTTGATTTATTGGGTCCTGTGGCACAACCTATAGAGCGCAACTGTAGGGTTCCAGAAATAGAAATCCCATTAATTTTCTCAGACCTATGAGCTCAGAGAGCTGTTAAGCGATGGTGCTTTTTAATTTCTTAATTCCCATGAAGTGCCGCACTACTCACAAGAAAGATTCTCTAACAACCAACCTTGAAAATGAGAACAAGTCTCCTTTAAAAGGTTACTTCTGAGACCCCCAATCAACTATTTCCATAAAGCACTGCTAGTGATGAAATCCAAGGAGTTCCTATACTCGCAATCAATGTATATATTTGATTATTCTGCGATAAACATCTCATATAAGATGACTCGTCTCTGTATAATTTATTTTACGCTTGTATTCAATGACTTGTCAGACTTGTTAGTGTATTGTGGCTATTGTTTGGATTGCATCATTCACAATGCTGCATGGGATGAATAGTTCATTTTCTCATAAAAGACTACGTTTTTGCAAATACTTGCGTTGTTCGAATCAAAAGTTGTAGTCCTGTGATTTATCTCGGTTTGGTTGTAGGCTTAAGTATTTGAAATGCTAAAGAGAATGAATGGAAAAATAATTCTAACTGAAAGAGTGGGTGGTTGCGCTCTACTTGCTTGTACTGTTTTTACAAGAAACAATTTGTCCAAACTTGTTAATGTTAATGGTTTTAGCATGTGCATCAGCATTAGTGAGTCAAGCTCTGTGAAAGCAGAGATCGGGCATGTGGTTTTGTGGGATGGTCAGTTTTAATTAAATGGCAGAGGAGCTGATGGATTAATGGCAATTAACAACGTCTGACAGGAATGTACTGATTAAAGGAGGCATAAAATCTCCTCCCAAATTAATTTGACGACCAAGAGTGCCACACTCAGGTGCAGGTGAGAGGAGGCAAACGCAGAGGTGACGTACAAATCCCGCTTTTTTTCACGGTTTTTCTTTCTCTTTTGGCCTTTGCCCTTCCGGGATTTTCTAAAAAAGGGAACATGACAAACAAAGAAGAACATTGAAAAACAAAAACTGAATCGGAGTGGTTGCAAAAGATCATCCAACACAGTCAGATTGCAGTGAACGTAGTGCTAAAATTATCCAGATGGACACATCAGCAAACATGTCTCTTCTTATTCTTGTATAAGTGCCTGACACCACAGCAAACTCCGTGAGACGTGAATTCGAAATTAAAAGCCAGCCAGGCTCTGGGGAAATTCGCCAATTCTTCAGATTCTCTCACACGAAGACGTTTCAATAAATAAACAAGGCATTAAATCTTCAAAAGCTTCAGTAATGTTTGCAGGATTCCAAAACAGAGACAAACTGATTCAATTTGAGCCAAAGCTCAACATCCACTAGCGAGTTTTAACTCTCGCATATTAGAGACTTTGGTAACACTTTATTTTAAGGTGTCCTTGTTACACACGTACTTACTATTGTAATAACAATAAATTATGCATAATTACATGCAAGTAATCCTAAACCAAACCCTAATCCTAACCCTAACCCTAATCATACGTGACCCTGGACCACAAAACCAGTCATAAGTGTCAATTTTTCTTCAGAAAGCTGAATAAATAAGCTTTCCATTGATGTATGGTTTGTTAGGATAGGACAATATTTGGCCGAGATACAAAATCTGGAATCTGAGGGTGCAAAAAAATAAAAATATTGAGAAAATCGCCTTTTAAGTTGTCCAAATGAAGTTCTTAGCAATGCATATTACTAATCAAAAATTAAGTTTTGATATATTTATGGTAGGAAATTTACAAAATATCTTCATGGAACATGATCTTTACTTGATATCCTAATGATTTTTGGCATAAATAAATCTGCAAAAATGTCAACGATTCTGTGTTTTTCTGTCAATATGGGGTGCTGTGTGTACATTAATGAGGAAAAAAAATTAACTTAAATGATTTTAGCAAATGGCTGCAATATAATAAAGAGTGAAAAATTGAAGGGGGTCTGAATACTTTCCGTATGTACAGTATGTACAGTATTTGAAAAATAATGTTTTTTGAACATTAAAGCATGTCAACATATTCTGTTACACCAAATACACAAAATAATGATCTTTAAAATTGCATCATATGACCCCTTTAAAATAAAGTGTAACTGAGACTTCTAACGGAAACCGTCAAAAGCCGTTTCATTATAATGATCAATCAGCAAATCAACACGTAGTACTGGCAACATACACATCCATTTATCTTTCAGATAGCTGAAGATCCTGGCATATCACGTCAGACACGTCAGGCAGCAAGAATGTGAACTTTCACCTATCTCACAATCACAAGCACAGTACAAACTGATGTGCCGCGATCCGTATATGGTTATTTGCATTAGCGGTTGACCAATATGGGTTTTTCAATGCGTGATGAAAATAAATGGATTACAAGATGTCCAATATAGATGCAATTGAGACTAAAAATGTTTGAAAACATTTACTAATTTAGGCATCTCTTACAAACGTTACGAAGTTGGAGCTCTTTAAACAGAACATCAGGTCTGTACTGTTGACACATCGGGCGGGTGATTACCTACGATTACATTCACTGTTTTCCGAGGTCAGATTCAATCGTGTTATGAGGCAGTTGTCTTTGAACACGCTGAGGAACAGCCTCTGTGCCAAAGGGCCACTTGTTTACCAGAACCAGAAAGCATTTCAACTTTTTAACCCCCTAGAGATAACCTCTGACCCGTAACACATCAGCCACAAGATCAACACCCTCTGCAATAGCGTCAACTTCAGTAAACTTTCAAACACTTCGGCCCGCATTCTCTGGCGAGAGGGTGTCTTCAGAGAAGGGGTTGACTGACCGCTGCGGTACCTCTGAGGAGTGGAAACGGCCTCGTAAATAAATGCACAAAACGCTGTCTTATCGCCGGACATAAAGACACTTCAGAGAAGACAAATCCCTCTCTTACCTCAGTGAACCTCAGATCATAAAGCAGAGCTTAGAGATGAATGTGGGGCGAGGGCATTGAACTAGCGGGCGAAACTCACACACCTGTTCACGCGGCTCTTTACATACCTGAGGGACTGAATTTACACCTAAAAACCAACGTGCAATGACATGAAGACGTCAAACAGGAAGTGAGATCAGATAGTGGTGTACGGGTCAGAGAGTATCTCAGTTCATCTGTAGAGTACACTTCCATAATGTACTTAAAGTGCTCTATTTTCACGCACTACTTTTGTACTTAATATACTAAAAATGATTCTTTAGTACTACTTAAGATAAACTTAAGATTAACTAAGTGTTCTCAGCTGTGCTATTTTGGGACACCATAAATATGAACTAAAATGCGCTTTTAACATACCATCTCCGTATTTAAAAAATTTATTTAGTCACCACTTGTAGTACACTTGAGTGTACTAGTGTATGAAAGATGGGATCAAGTGTACTACAAGTGGTTTATCTTAAAGGGGTCATAGGATGCCCATTTTACACAAGTTGATATGATTCTTTAGGGTCTTAATGAAAAGTCTGTAACATAGTTTGGTTAAAATTTCTCAATGGTAGTGTAAAAAACACCTTTTTTTACCCTGTCAAAAACAGCTCTTTTCAGATCAAGCCGTTTTTGTAGCATTTTCCTTTAAATGTTAATGAGCTCTGCTGACCCCGCCCTTCTCTTCCGAGCTGCTCTCAGAGAGACTGTTTACTTTAGCCACATTCATCGTGAAACTTGCTAATTAGCACATTATTAGGAAAGGCGATTTGCAAAGATTCATTACGAAACATTATACTCACTTCTTCTGTAGATGAGGCTGGATCATGAATGATTCGCGCGAAAATAGATGCGTTTATGTAGATCAGGGGCGCATTCCCTTCAGAAACAATGGAATCCACTGCGTCTTCAGCAGTTCAGATGTCGTGAGTAAATGACGACTGCTATGTTCATTATTTTATAGGGTGGTTGTGTACACATACTGCCAACACACATTTCAGTTCAAACAACTTGTAAAAGTGCATGTAGCATCCTATGACCCCTTTAAGTAGTACTAAATAATAATTTTTAGTATATTAAGTACAAAATGAGTGCGCAAAAATAGAGCACTTTAAGTACATTATGGAAGTGTACTTTTTTAAAATCTGGAACGGCTGCATTAACAAAAGCAGTAGTTCTGGTCCTTTGCTAGGGCTGGGCAATATAAAAAAATATGTATATCTGTATATAATTTGTAATATTATAATAATAGTAATTATAATCTGAACTGTAAGTCAGAACAATAAGATCTAAAGTGAATAACTGTTTTTATTTCATGGCAGAAACAAGCGTGACTTTTTGCAATTGCAAGATTGTATCGCGCAATTCAGACATTTCATATCTCATAATTCAGACTTTTCTTCTCAGAACTGCGAGTTTATATATCTCAATTCTGAATTTGTTTCTGAAAAAGTTCAAATTGCAAGAAAAAAGTCAGAATTGTGAGAAAAATTCGCAATTACCTTTTTTCTGTGGCGTGACAAAGCTTCCATATATTTGCTCCATAAAGACTTTCATAAAGTGCTTTTTTCAATCAGAGGAAAAAAACTTTCAACTAAACAGCTATTGTAGATGCAAAAAAATAGTAAATATGTACTTTAAAATAAACAAGGCATGTTTCCACACTATTTTTCACCGAGTAAAGGATTATAACATATAAAAAGCATGTATAATAAGGATTATATATATTAAAGCACTGAATGCATTTATTGAGTGATAAACAAATTTTCAAATCAGAGCTGAACTGTTTCATTGAAATAAATATCTTTGAAAAGATCTTAGTCTTAATGTTCTTAAACTTGGGAACACACAATGAGTTTCCAGAGCTTCTTTAGCAAACATATAAGTTAAAAAACATATTCTAAATTCATATTGCTAGCAAAAAATATCATGTATACCTTCAATATATATCACCCAGTCCTAGTTTTTGTGTAGCTTTAGTTAGACAATTGTGCCACTAAATATTTTCGAGATCTAAATCACCTGTTCGCTTGGCTCAACAACAATGAAGAGCTCCACTGTTCTCTCCCGATCAGATTTTATGGCTTTATGTAACATGAAAAGCATGGAGATGAGATGAAAGGATCAGAAAGCAAAGGAAAACAGTAAGGAATACACCTAACTGGAGATAAGGGTGACTGAGATAAAGAGATTAGGAAATGAGAATGAATGCATGAATGATGGAGGTGGGAGAAATGACAAAATAGAGCGAGAGCTGAAGCATGCACACACATACAACATCACCACACTAGAACAACGCCACTTACTTTTCTCTTTTCTCCGGAATATCTTTTTTCACCCTGAAAGAGCAACAAAAAAGCAAGACATTACCTCAGTGAACATTTTTGTTTGTGTGCACACTTATAAATAGACCTGCACACATATAAAATTGTACAGAAGCAGACAAACGTCCACTTGCACCCCTCAGTTATATTAATACAGCTAGAAATACAATTATAGAGCAGAAAAAAATAAAAGACAAAAGAAAGTGGGTGTGTTTATAAAATTATCCCCAAAGGTTTGCTAAATCTGACAGTTTTTCTTTGAGGACAATATTACTTTCAGTAAAAAGTCTAATTTTGTTCAAGAGTAACACTTATTTCTAAATAAAAATAAAGAAAATAAATTCTAAAAATGGAATGGGGTAAGAACAGGGTTTGTCTGTGGTAATTATGGTATAATAAGCTATAAAAAAGATCTCTTTGTATGTATGCGTGTTAAAATGGGGCTTCTTACCGACACTGGCATTCACCGTGTTCTGCAAAACTCATGAAAAAGTCAACCTGATTACGGAGCGGTTTCACTCTTTTAATCTACAGAAGAAGAAAAAAAGCAATAACACATTAAAACAGACAAACAGGAAAGCTGCATTCAACATGACCTAAAAATTGGCTACTCTTGTTCAGGAGAAGCCCTGCTGGCTTGGCCAAAAAGAGAAAGATTAAGGGTTTGAGTATGGGAGACAAAGTAGAGGAGTGTAGGGTTTCCAAAAAGTAGACTTAACAAGATTCAGACGGATAGTGGAAGAAATAAAATAGAGAAAAAAAGGGAGCAACAGTCTGGAAGTTAGGGGTCTCTGACCTCCAAGGTAATGTTGTATGTGATGATAGGGGTGCATTCCATCATCTCATCGTTGCAGCACCCAGCACAGCGGGTGAGAACCACACAGGACGGGATGAAGATGTGCTCGGTGTCATCAGGGTATTCCTGTTGAATTTCCACCAGCACTTCCCGAGGACGGCAGAGAGACTTGTTATACACTTCCATGAACGGCACCACTGCAAGTTCAAAGAAAAAGGGGAAATAAGTTGTCTTTTTTGCCAAGAAATGTAGGCCAAGTTGCACCACTGGGAGCGAGATGGTCTTTGCTCTTCTTCAAGGCCAACACTGTTTGGAAATCTGGTAGCCCTTCTAAGAATTTGTGACTGAGATGGGCGTCCATATGAACCATGTACATTCCTTGTGTTGCACTCTGCCTGCCTCAAAAAACAACACCCCAAAACACGTTAAAGTAACCTGTGTGTATGTTCTGTACAGTTGCGTGTCTGTTTTTTAACACGAGGAAGAAAAACAGTTCATTTTATTAAAATGTCATCTGGTTCTCTGAGTTTAGATTGAGCAATGAGAGGGTTGGCAATGCATGCTTACTCAAAATTATCTCTTGGAGGTTTGCGTGTTGAGAAGTATTACAAACCACACTGGCTTGTGAGATTCTAATAAATACTACAAATGTATCCAAAACTATGCAGTGACAGTTTGATTAAAGGCACGGCAGTGCGTTCCTTCACCCGTCCACTAGAGGGCGCTATACTCAGTGAATCTGTATGTGTCCTGTTTCTGGGTGACACCATTGAGTGCCAGGCCCAGAAGAAACTCACCGTCATATGTGCTTCTGCCTTCCTCCCTGGGTATGTAGGCACTCTGTGGTAAAAAAAAAAAAAAAGAAATTTTAGTCAGAAATGTATAGTTAAACACTCTTCAGTTGTACATATTCATTGCCAATTGTTAATCAAATGAGTCCCAACGGGTTTGACTAGTTATCAACCACCGCATTACCACAGGTTTAGAATGATGCAACAAATTACCTAATTTCATTTCAAAGCCAAAGTTCATCATAAAACGTAATAATGTTAGCTATCACAAATAATTACTCTTTTTTTTGGCTTGTGTATATAGTTAAACATTTCATTTTTAAAATATTATGTAACTCAAGTAAACCTATCAACAACTCAAGTCTGAAACGCAGACTCAAGTTAACTCAGGTTAAGTTTCCAAAAACGGACATGCAAGCAGTTCACTTGAAACATGACTTTGATCAAAAGATGTCAACCATGAAAACAACATGAAAGACAAATGGGGCTTTCTGAGAATTTCTTTTAAATATATGAAATTCATTAATTCATTAATAACTTTTTCTTGGGTTTCATATGGTTTTAGATCATTTTTGTTTGTGAATAGCTGAGAATCACGTTATTCAATTGCTGTAAATACAAACTTCTCATCAAACTGCCTGATGAGCACTTTTATTAGTATTTATACATATGAATAAAGTTTCGAATTTCATCAAGAACAAATCGGTGTGGTTAAAATTCCCTGAAGGCTGGCACAAATCGTAACTTGAATGACTGATATCTCATCATTGTGATCTCCAGAAGCCGGATATGTTGTTGGTACCCGGTCCGACTGAAGCGCTACTGCGCCTTTAAAGCGTAATATCACTAAGGTGGCTATGATAGGGCCTTCACCCAAATCGACAACAAACTTATAAACAGTTGAATTGACTCTGATTGTGAATACAGTTGAATTCCCCCGGTTGTATCCTGTCTACAGAGTTAAATGGCACACTGTGGGGTGGTCCGATTTGCTTGATTTTGAATGGCTTGGCAAGACATGGTCAGTGACTTCGCAAGGGGACACACAAGGACGTGCAATATAGTGGCGCAGACGCATTACATTCGAAAGAACATTATTTAGAATTCAACCTATACGTCGGGTTCGTTCACTATACATGCACAAGTGTATAAAACTTACCTTGACAGCTGAAAAATACAGAAGCGTCACAAGAAATAACTGGAGCACGCGAACGGCAAAGTTCATGACTGAATTTATAAGGCGAATAAATCTTTTTAAAACCCTATCCGATGATAGGCGGACTTTAGCAAACGCATTGGTAAAGGTCTCAGAAAGCAAGTTAGACATGAGTAAAGGCTTCTTCACAAGGGGTCCGACCTATAGGGCAACGAGGATCCCATGTTGGTCCCAAAACACGCATGCAGACACCTGAGAGAGAGAGAGAGATTGAGATCCACGGCAAGTATGTTAGAGCGTCTCTCAGCTGTTGCCGATTATTTTCAGAATATCCAGAAATATGAGAATCCAGGACGCAGGTCCTCTCACATTGTTGAGAAGTAAATCAAATTTCTCTTCCAGGGCTATTACAATCCACATCACAACATATGTGCTTCTGCCTTCCTCCCTGGGTATGTAGGCACTCTGTGGTAAAAAAAAAAAAAAAGAAATTTTAGTCAGAAATGTATAGTTAAACACTCTTCAGTTGTACATATTCATTGCCAATTGTTAATCAAATGAGTCCCAACGGGTTTGACTAGTTATCAACCACCGCATTACCACAGGTTTAGAATGATGCAACAAATTACCTAATTTCATTTCAAAGCCAAAGTTCATCATAAAACGTAATAATGTTAGCTATCACAAATAATTACTCTTTTTTTTGGCTTGTGTATATAGTTAAACATTTCATTTTTAAAATATTATGTAACTCAAGTAAACCTATCAACAACTCAAGTCTGAAACGCAGACTCAAGTTAACTCAGGTTAAGTTTCCAAAAACGGACATGCAAGCAGTTCACTTGAAACATGACTTTGATCAAAAGATGTCAACCATGAAAACAACATGAAAGACAAATGGGGCTTTCTGAGAATTTCTTTTAAATATATGAAATTCATTAATTCATTAATAACTTTTTCTTGGGTTTCATATGGTTTTAGATCATTTTTGTTTGTGAATAGCTGAGAATCACGTTATTCAATTGCTGTAAATACAAACTTCTCATCAAACTGCCTGATGAGCACTTTTATTAGTATTTATACATATGAATAAAGTTTCGAATTTCATCAAGAACAAATCGGTGTGGTTAAAATTCCCTGAAGGCTGGCACAAATCGTAACTTGAATGACTGATATCTCATCATTGTGATCTCCAGAAGCCGGATATGTTGTTGGTACCCGGTCCGACTGAAGCGCTACTGCGCCTTTAAAGCGTAATATCACTAAGGTGGCTATGATAGGGCCTTCACCCAAATCGACAACAAACTTATAAACAGTTGAATTGACTCTGATTGTGAATACAGTTGAATTCCCCCGGTTGTATCCTGTCTACAGAGTTAAATGGCACACTGTGGGGTGGTCCGATTTGCTTGATTTTGAATGGCTTGGCAAGACATGGTCAGTGACTTCGCAAGGGGACACACAAGGACGTGCAATATAGTGGCGCAGACGCATTACATTCGAAAGAACATTATTTAGAATTCAACCTATACGTCGGGTTCGTTCACTATACATGCACAAGTGTATAAAACTTACCTTGACAGCTGAAAAATACAGAAGCGTCACAAGAAATAACTGGAGCACGCGAACGGCAAAGTTCATGACTGAATTTATAAGGCGAATAAATCTTTTTAAAACCCTATCCGATGATAGGCGGACTTTAGCAAACGCATTGGTAAAGGTCTCAGAAAGCAAGTTAGACATGAGTAAAGGCTTCTTCACAAGGGGTCCGACCTATAGGGGCAACGAGGGTCCCATGTTGGTCCCATAACACGCATGCAGACACCTGAGAGAGACAGAGAGATTGAGATCCACGGCAAGTGTGTCAGAGCGTCTCTCAGCTGTTGCCGATTATTTTCAGAATATCCAGAAATATGAGAATCCAGGACGCAGGTCCTCTCACATTGTTGAGAAGTAAATCAAATTTCTCTTCCAGGGCTATTACAATCCACATCACAAAAGTAATCCCATGCTTAGCCTGCCGCCCGTTTCCAAGTGCGTTGCGTTCATTGGGAATGGGACGCAGAATGGATCAGAAACTCACTCTCTGATACAGATCTGAGTATTGCCGACACTGTATAGTATTAGTGGAGAGCACAGTGACACCAGAGAGAACACAAAGGCGCTGAGATAAAATGCAAAATCCGAGCGCACTTCTAGTCCCTACGAATGAAGGTTGCTTTAATTCCGCTTCCTGCTGGATTTGTCGTCTTGATTCTCAAATTCTCCCTCTTGCCGTTATGAATGTTCACGGACGCCGCCGTTGCCCGGTTTTAACGAACAGCTTCAGCTGTCGGTCAGTTCAGCGAATGAAACTCACGCCATTGGACGAGTCACCGCGATGGGCGTGGCCATAGTGGTGTCAGCGTGGACTTCTGAGTCGATGCGCAGATTTCACTCAAATGATAACTGAAAGAGATTCTCTGGCATCAGTTATGTTTAGGTGCTTGATATAATTATGGCTAGTATTTAGTCACTTGAGCCAACAGTTCCTCTTATTGCAAGTTTGCATTTTGATTGGTCAGATACTTTTGAGTAATGACTGTTGTCCATGGCGACGCTATATAAATGACCAGCTCTGCTGATGTTCTAATAAAAACATTTCAAGTCAAATTCAAGATAGTTTAATTCAACTTCAGTTGTTTTGGGTAAGTAGATGTATAGGCTACAAAGCTAGACGATGTATAGTGAACCATCATTACAGGATGACTGTACATAATTTTTTATATATTTATTTGTACGCTTAACAGTTGTGTAAAATGTAAAATGCTAGATTGAAATAGGGCATAATCTTTATATAATTTATTATATTGTAAAATGTAATAAATATATAATGTATATAAGTTTATATGAATTAACCATAATGCTGCGTAATGCTGGGTTGTAGCTACGTGCAGGAGCGTAGCGGTCTGCAGTATGTGCGTAATCCCAGTTTGAATATCATCCGCATCACATGACGGCAGCGCTGACGCCTTTTGGGGGCTTCTCGGTCATCTGCAAGGTTGCGTGGAAAACGGAAAGAGTGCTAGGTAATGAGGGCGTGATCACATGTGTAAGTGTGTGTGTGTGTGTCCATCACCACGTACAGGTGTGTGGGTGCGCACGCGCGCGTGGAAAAGACCGACTCGCTCCTAGCGCGCGCTGGACATGTGAGCCGCGGTCAATCCGGTACTCCACAACACCACTGATCGAGGATTTACAAGACGACATCGCGTTTAAATAGACACACAGATTCAGAAGAAAATGGGTATTTTATCAAAACGTTTTATATGCGTATTACGGATTAAAGGATAGTATTTTTTCAGTACTTTTTTTTATTTTTGCATCAATAGGGGAAGTTTTTTTTAGCATGTGGCTATTTCACACGTAGGCACCCTTATACCAAAAAGCATACTTCAAGTTTATTTTATTAAGTATACTTAAGTACAGTTCAAGTATATTTTAAGTATACTTTATGTAGTAAGTATATAAATATCAGCGTACTAGTAGTATACTTGCAAGTGTACTATTTCAATACTCCTTGGGACTAAATTGGCCCACTTTCTAGTATATAAAAGTATACTTTTAAGTATACTTTAAGTATAACAGTAGTAAACTTTTGAGTACACAACTAGTTTACATCTGTTTTTTAGTTTGTATTGCAACTATACTAAAAGTGAACTTATAGGTATACTGATAGTTTACTAATTAAATACTTGTAGTAGCATTTTTAGTACACCTTGAAGTATAGTCTCAGTAGACTACTAGTTTAGTAGTTTTATACTGCAAGTATACTCGTAAATTTTCTTCAAGTGAACTTTACATCATACTTTAAGTATACTACTATGTCCCTATTTAGGTATTAATTTGTATATATTTTGTTATATGAATATCTGAACATACAAAACATCAAAAGAAAGAACGGGGTATCTGCTTGTAAACAAAAGCATTTTATTCTAGCTTCATGCATTCTTTTTTATAAAAACATGAATGTGGGTAAGTTTCATAAATAAAAATAAAGAAACAAATAAACAACATTTTGAACAAAAAAGATTAATGATAATCAAAATGTAGATGTCGATCAACACCTCAAAGCTTGACAGTCATTACCTCTTCATGGGTCCACATTTTATTCCATAACGTTACACAGTTTTGATGCTGTTTCATGTCTGATCGTGTTACATTACATGTGGAAGCATCTGTTGTTTCGGTTCCTTCTTTGCTTGTGTTTTGGAAATTTTGTACAGTAGATGTGCAATAGCGCCCCCTACTGTATAACAATGAAAAGATGGATTCCCAGAGCACAAATATAGCTCAAATATATTTAGACTTTTTCTAAGTATAAGTGAAGTATACTTAAAAGTAATTTTAAGTATATTTCTGAGAAGTACATAAAATGTAGACTGAAAGTATACTTTCTTATTTTTAGTTTAAAATAAGTATTCTAATAGTACACTTGAATAAACTTCTTTTTCGTAAGGGCATCTATGAATCGAGTAAATTCTGGATAGATTTTCATGGATAAGTGCTTTCAAACAAAATCCTTGTCATTACATAAATTCCTCATAAAAGCGTCTAATAGGGCCTATGTTTATCTCTTTTTTTAAATATTTCCTCACTCATTTTGGTTTACTGCAAGTTGCATTGGCGCCATCTGCCTGTCACTAAACGTATAGCACGTGCAAGTGGCTTGTCCGTGTTGCCATGTCCGCTTAATACAAGCCATTTTTGGCTTGTTTTTTATTAAAAGTCTCTTATAAATATGGACATACATGAGTTTCCATTTTTGGGTTTATAAGTCGCATTTTTTTATTGCTTTAGGTTTATACTAAAATAATTCAGATCAATGAAGGTCAAGCAATTCCCCATAAAGCATAAACCACACATCCATTGAATAACAAACAACTGGAGTAGGCTTGTTTTTGTGAAGCAAGCCGTTTATCTTAAGGGCTTTTTTGTCAGACTAGGTTGCTTGTTTTTCTGCACATATCTGGCAACATTGGACTCTGCTCCCATATCACTGACCATGCAGCGAAAGCCACTTGGAGTAAGATTACTAAAATAATTTATGATGTGAAATACATTAGATAGACAGCCTGATTGCATATCTTGGTGATAGTCACCAATTAGCAAGTCTCAGCAGCTGCAGAAAAGCACCAGCGCTCGCTCTCAGCACACACTCAGACAGACTCGCACCTCAGTAAGGGCTGTTTAGTCTGAGTGCTAGAGGTAACCTTGAGTGCAAGGTGAAGGAGTGGGAGGACGTTTCAGAGAAAGAAAGAGAGGTGGATACACTCAAATAAAACAGGAAAGAGTTGTGTAAAGACAGAAAAAGACAAAGATGAGAGCTGTACAGAATGAGTTAAAAAGTGAGGTGTTGATGTAGGAGGTAATGAGAAGAGACGTTTGTTTTTTGTTACTGTGGTTCGTGCGTCAGATTTTAATTGAAAAATAACAGACATATATGAGCTACACTGCCACCTGTCAGAAATACTGCAAACTCAGTAAAGACAAAACTAATGAAGTTTACACTCCTACTGCTGTTCCAGAAAGCTTCAGTACACAAACACTGACCCACAGATGGGAAGCCACCAAAAACGACCCAATATCGTTCAGTAGAGTGCAAAAATGACCACCAACTTTTTCAGCGGCCTTGGGTTTAAAATATTTTCCAGTTCATTTTCTACACAGGCATTAAAATGTTAAAAAAAGAGAGATTAAATGTGCAATGCTTGTATTAAGTTTTATCTATTATTCTACTGAGAAAATGAGTGGCATTTTTATTTTCAAAACCGTTCCACTCGATTCCACGGTCATCATATTCATAGGTAATTTCCTAGTTCCGTCTAGTGTTCATCTCTTGATCTGTGCTTCACAAAGAGAGTCTCTTCACTCACTCAGGTATGGGCGAGTACTGTATGCATACACCACTCCCTACCACACACACACACACACACACACACACACACTCACACACACACACACACACACACGCACGCACACACTCACACACACACACACACACACACACACACACTCACACAGGTCCGTGTCAGAGGAGAATGAAATGGCTCACAGCCAGGCCCAGATTAGACTCTACCCTAAACGCCAGAACTGAGCTTCCAGTAAAAGCACAGCTCAGATATCCAGGGAGGGAAGTGGGGAAAATTTCTGCCATATTTGTCAGAAAATATTCCATAGCCGTCAGGAGGAAGTTGTAGATTCAAACATGATTTTGGAGGTCGTAGGTGAATGCTGAGAAAACGCGAACCTTCAATCAGGTCTGCTTTACTTTGAAACTAATCAAAATTATTTTCCAGGTTAAATAAAAGTTCAGCTCTCTTAACAGCATCTGTTGTATGCTTGCTCCAGACATTCATTGTAAGCCAACAACTGTCAAAAGACTTGAAATGATTTTCTGTGGTATAAGGCACTGAAGCTGTTGGCAAAGCTCAACTTTCATTTAACTCGTAATATTCTCTTAAAAAAAGCATTCGGAAGTGTTGAAACCTGGATCATCATGAAACCTGGGTATATGTGGTTACATCATTCCTGGAGGTGGCATATTAGCCTCATTTTTAATAAATGCCAGTCTTTTCCCAGTATGATTAGTCACTCACCTCGCAAGTGCCAACCCAAATAAATCATATTTGGACGATTTGAACGTGTCCGTGTACAACAAAATGAGCTTCTTTACAGACATCATGATCTTTACACACCCAGCACTAATCCAGCAGGAAGCTGAGGCTGTGGAAGAGACAGCATTTCTTGTGAGAGATAAATATATTAATGCTGGTTTGTTGGTTTATATAAACAACTTCATTTAAAGGAGCTGGTCATAACGCTTTTCCTTTTTATAAGAATAATACAGGGTAAACTTCATCCTCAAAGACCCATAGTTGTCTTACTAGCATGATACCATATTCCACATCCATCAATGTTTGCTGTTTCAGCTAAGATTGTAAGAAAAACAAAGATAATTTGATAGGAGAAAAGACGGGAGAAAAAAACACAGATATAAGTGATATACAGCATTAGTAAAGGCCAACTAGATGAGTAAAGTTTGTAGACAAACTTTAAGTTAGCTTGAGAAAGCCTAGGCAGAAAGTTTGAACAGCTTTAAACAGCTTTAAGTTTGAAGGTTTTAAGTTTGAAATAATTTCAAGTTTTAGTTCAATAGTTTTCAAAGCTAGAATGTTCAGTAGATAGAAAAACAGACAGATTTACTAACATGAATGAAAAAACAGCTAAAATCAGCTAAAGCCATCTGATTTAGTAAAAGAAAAAAATCCAGCTAAAAAACAACAACATCAAACCAGCATAAGATGGTAGTCTAGTCTTACTTGGTTTAAGCTGAAAGTAACTGGTTTAAGCTTGGCCAAAAACACTTGAAAAACCAGCAAAACCAGGAGACCAGCCAAAAGCAGTCAACCAGCTTAGGCTGGTTTTAGCTGGGGTTTTTTTCAGGAGGGAGTTGTTAAGCTTTGCTATAGCATTCAAAAACACCAAAAGTCCCATTGTATAAAAGTTTTTGGGATAAAATTGTCTCATTGTATAAAAGTTTTCAATAAAAGTGTATGGGAATTTTGGTGGTTTTGATAGTCTGGTTTTCGAAAACTGTAAACCGGATCAGTAAAAAAAAAAAAAAAAGAGATTAAGATTAGCGACTAACTTCTGAACAGTCTTAAGGTCTGACCTCTAGGAGGAGATAATGACTTTCTCAAACCAATTTATTAATATATATATGTATTACAGGGAAATTTGCATTACAAATGTGCAATGGTTGCATTGCACAATTTGATTGTGCAAGAAGTGTAAACATATACATGTTCATTAATGTGTGACTGTGTACGTGCATGTGAACAGCAAACTACTTAGGGTAGGGGTTTGTTCTAAACTACAAGCAAATTTTCTGTGCAATTGCAATCTGAAAATACAGGTCAGTGCAACAAAATTTTGTGCTGTTTTCTCTGCTGTCGAAGAGCTTAAACTTAAAACACATGCCTTGTATTTTCATGACGTCTGTGATACTTCTCCAGATGACATTTTTTGGGGTTCTCCTTGAGGGGTTTGTCATATCAAATGTTTCTCAAGCAAATTGTTATTTTCTAAGAAATTAGATTGATTTAAGCCTTGTGGGAAGTTACGCGAGTGAAAAACATACACCTGCATTGAAACTCTTTTGACTTGTGCAAACCACATAGCAACACACTAAAAAAACCTCTCAACCACCAGCAACGTTCCAGCATCATGTGGGCGACTTTTGCATGGACATGAACTGCTCACATGTTCTCCAGATAATGGAAAAATATACAGGTGTTAATATTTAACTTGAAATACGGATATGCAAAGCGGTTGCTTTGTCACAAATGTCTGATCTCGCTTTAGGTGGCCCAAACAAGTCAGCAGTCATTTTGTCAGTGAAGAGACTTGTGAGGAGTATTAGACCAACAGAGAGACCCCAGCATGTCAGCTCTCCTCAGCACTTCTGTGTTTGTCTGCACTGACCAGGACATCCAGAAAAACCCTGACAGATTCTTGGACAGGACACAAAGCAGATGAATTCAGTCATTAAACTTAAACGGCCAATAAATCACTGCCATTTTGCTGGCAGAGCGAGTGACCCTCGACCCCTCCAGCTGTGGCAAGTGCGCAGCGGCGGTTTAGCGCACGTCTACCCGACCTGACGCAACCTTTAAGAGCATAGCCCTATGCTGCACGTACATCAACACATTTCCCAGAAACCTGATAAAAACTCACACTCCCTTCATATTTAAGACATATTAAGAGAAGAGGAATGAGCATTCTTCGAAATGTAAATATCTTCGAAAAACACTGACAAATTGCTACGGAGTGTTTTCGGCCGTGCAGTTCCTGCAGCGCACCAGATCTAAAATACACGAGATTGGCATCAGGAGGACAACATACTAGACCATATTTCGGAAACTTGACCAGTATGTAATACCAGTCATGTGTAAACACATGACATATATCTTAGCTCTCTGTATGGCCTAGCATGTCAAAACCAAGTCATATGGCACTTCAAAGAATCTTTATGGATATAACTGTTTGGAAAAAACTGGCAGGGGGCGGCAGTCGGACCTTGATGTAAACTCTTCACACTTAAATCACCTTTTACATTACAGATGGCATTACGCGAGGAAGTTTTCAATCTGTAACTTTAACCGATCTGCTGGATACCTTCAAAGGAGACGAGTACCAATCACTCAAACCTCCAAGCACTATCACTCCATGAGGTTACGTTCTGCAGATGTTTCATTCCGGCTTATGAAAAAAAGCTCCATGCGAGTCTTAAAGTGTGCATATGTTTCTCTCATTCTGTGTGGGATACGTGTCTACTGGCAGGTCTTCATGAACACAGTTATGTATTTTATGGGAACTCATAAGATTTTGGGGAAATTATGCAAGTACCTCAATCTAGGCATTTCCAAATAACTACCCTGGAAGAGACTAGATGTTTAACAGTCTGAGTTGGGTGGTTTGGTGCATGAAAGAGTGTCTGGGTATAGACTACATGCTCTTATATTAAATGCTTTTACCAGTAATTGACATTTCCCAGGCAGGCAGAAGGCCATGGTAAACCCACTTTGAAAAGATAGGGTCATTCTTTTTACATGCACAAGAAAACACACCATTACCAGCAAACAAATCAAGCACAAACCTGAACTCAAAACTCATTTGAAAATCTCCATTGAAAGCAGATGCCTCCAATTACAGCTGTAGTGCTGTTCAGACAAGCTTAAATAAACTTTCTCTGCAGTTCACATGCATTTGAATTGAGAGAGATAAGAAAAAAAGTCTTGAAGATAAGGTTAATAGTTTTTCGGTGCCAAAAATGCAGCACCAGAACTCTACTAACCAGAATACATTCCAGAGTGCCTTTTGGTGCAGATCAAGGCTGTATGGGTGGACCGTGGATAAAACCACATTCAAGCCACGATTTATGAGTCTGGTTAGTTCTGGCAGACAGACATACCCTGTTGTCTTCTGGACGGTAAAGCTAGTAACCCCTCACTGGTTTGGGTCATAGCTGCCTGACAGTGTTTAGGCCTCCCCTTACCAAAAAGTAGTATACTTACGTTTAAGTTTAAAAGAAGTATACTAATAGCACACTTGAATAAATTTCTTTTCGTAAGGGTCATCAGCGCTCTCCTGAAGAAGGCTCTGTTCCAACAACAGGATTCAAAGCTGGGCTGAAATGTCAAATGCCTGACTGCTCAGCTAAACACGATGCTTCCTAAAATCCTTATTCTTCTGTGCTTGACCGGACGAGGGTGTTACACCTATGACCTTTGACTTCTGACGTTGCGGTCAAGGTACCTTGGAGAAATAGTAACAGATAAATACTAATGCAGACATGTGGAAGGAGAGAACAGGAGAGTCTTGGGTAACACTTTATTTTGATAGTCCACTTTAGATATTCTACTAACTATAAGTAACTATGCAACTACATGTCTACTAACTCTGAGTAAACTGTTACGTTTAGGGTTAGTAGAATAAGTTGACATATACTTGCAAAGTTTCTCATAGTATGTTGTATGTTGTGGACCCATCAAAATAAAGTGTTAGAAGATATTAAGCAGACAGTCTACTAATACTCTAATGACTG
>NW_015549605.1:3681822-3695201 GCF_001515605.1 Sinocyclocheilus anshuiensis | reverse complement strand
ATTATTACCTCTTCATTGGTCGACATTTTATTCCATAATGTTACATAGTTTTGATACCGTTTTATGTCTGATGATCGTGTTAGATTACATGTGGAAGCATCTGTTGTTTCGGTTTCTTCTTCACTTGTGTTTTTTGGAAATTCTGTACAGAAGATGTGTACTAGCACCCTCTACAGTATAACAATTAAAACACAGATTCTAGGAACACAAGTATAGCTCAAATATATTTAGACTTTTTCTAAGTATAAGTCAAGTATACTTAAATGTCATTTTAAGTATATTTCTGAGAAGTACATAAAGCCGATTTCTGAGAAGTACATAAAAAGTAGACTAAAAGTATACTTTCCTATTTTTAGTTTAAAAGAAGTATACTAATAGCACACTTGAATAAATTTCTTTTCGTAAGGGTCATCAGCGCTCTCCTGAAGAAGGCTCTGTTCCAACAACAGGATTCAAAGCTGGGCTGAAATGTCAAATGCCTGACTGCTCAGCTAAACACGATGCTTCCTAAAATCCTTATTCTTCTGTGCTTGACCGGACGAGGGTGTTACACCTATGACCTTTGACTTCTGACGTTGCGGTCAAGGTACCTTGGAGAAATAGTAACAGATAAATACTAATGCAGACATGTGGAAGGAGAGAACAGGAGAGTCTTGGGTAACACTTTATTTTGATAGTCCACTTTAGATATTCTACTAACAGTAAGTTACTTTGCAACTACATGTCAACTATCAGTCATTAGAGTATTAGTAGACTGTCTGCTTAATATCTTCTAACACTTTATTTTGATGGGTCCACAACATACAACATACTATGAGAAACTTTGCAAGTATATGTCAACTTATTCTACTAACCCTAAACATAACCTAAAAGTCTACTCTGAGAGTTAGTAGACATGTAGTTGCAAATGAATGAAAATTAGTTGACATGTAGTTGCAAAGTTACTTATAGTTAGTAGAATGTCTAAAGAGGACTATCAAAATAAAGTGTAACCGAGTCTTGAGACTATGAATGATGGACAGGCAGATATTAAACAAGTTATAAGCTTCAAGTAAACTTCAGCAGTATTACTCATAAGATTAAAAAGAAAACAAATGTCATCCTGGCCACAATGACAATTTATCCTGTGGAAAACTGCATGTCTGGTTACTCCATCATGTGTCGTGGTCACACCATTATACCAGCATTTTTCCAGTCTTTGTCATTTTACACATCAAAGGAAAAATTCAACCAAAAATGACATTTCTGTCATCGTGTACTCATCCCCATGTCTTTCCAAATCTGAATGATAAAGAAGGAAATGTTTTGGAGAATGTTCACAGTGCTCTTTTCCACAATATGAAAGTATATAGTTGAGGGGCTGTCAAGCTCCAAAAAGGACCAAGCCAAGATCACTTACAAGACTTACAAGCGGTGTCATAAAATCTGGAATTCAGGCCCGTTCATACAAAATACGATAACTATAAAGATAACGATAAAGATATAGTTTTAAAAATCGTTCTCAATATTAAAGAATAGCAGAGTCCACACCACAGCTATAACGATAAAGGTACAGAAAAACGATATCGTTGGAATCACTTTCAGAATGATTTTTTTCAGCTGATGAACGATAAAAACATTGACACCCAATCAGAATCCATCCTGCTATAACGAGCTCGAGAATTTAAAGCGGCAGACGCGCATGCACTTAGAATAAACAGACGATATCATTCGCTGGTGTGGATGCTAATATCGTTATCTTTATAGTTATCGTTCTTGGTGTGAACGGGCCTTTACACAACTTCATGTCTTATGGATTTAGAAGACATGGCCCACTAATTCACCCTTCAGCATTTAATTAACAGGCGATCTGATCAAACATAATGCCAAATCTTTAACAAGCAAACCAGACAGGAGAGTAGATTAACATCGGTGGACCTAAACTTGAAAAATGGTGTGTGGTTGAAACAAGATACCTTCTGATGTTCATACATGTTTTATTTCATGCTATAACTAATGAAGAGGAAGAGATGATCGGTTCACGTGCCACTTGAACTGAGGCACTACAGTGATCCGTCACGACACATTAAAGAGCCACAAAACAGTATTTATTGTTTGAATTTATACAAAAAAAAATGACAATTTGAAATGTGAGACTTTGTTTCATGAGAACATGATGTGTGGCGTGAGAGCGCCATGGCTTGTCGGACTTAGCAACAGTAACAAAGGTGGCGGGTCTTTGCGAAAGGTTAACTGAAGCACTTCTTTATGGTTTTGACAGTTTCTAGTTATATGGTTAAGAGCGGTGTGATCTCCTTTTGCTTTTCACTTAATAAAGAAGGTCATACAGGTTTGGAATGAAATTAGGATTAGTAAAAGTTCATACAATTTGGATTGGGAAAACAATTGCATTAAAATGTGAGAAGACCGGCTCAGGCTCTATAGCAAACAAAGCAAAAGCGCTTTCCTATAGTTTAGGATTTTTCTTTTCATTCTGGCACTAAGGGAGAGGCGTTCTTTAACATACTTAAAGACTTGGCAAGGAAAAGATCATTATTATTCTTGTAAAAAAAACATACTTTTGTAAAATTGCTACAATGACATGGTCAAACTGTAGAGAACATCTGTGATTGCCAAAGCTCTTTAACAGACTCGCAAGTATTTATAAGGCTTTAACATTCAGTTGAAAGGGTTAGTGTTATTTAGACTTTTTCTAAGTATAAGTCAAGTATACTTAAATGTCATTTTAAGTATATTTCTGAGAAGTACATAAAGCCGATTTCTGAGAAGTACATAAAAAGTAGACTAAAAGTATACTTTCCTATTTTTAGTTTAAAAGAAGTATACTAATAGCACACTTGAATAAATTTCTTTTCGTAAGGGTCATCAGCGCTCTCCTGAAGAAGGCTCTGTTCCAACAACAGGATTCAAAGCTGGGCTGAAATGTCAAATGCCTGACTGCTCAGCTAAACACGATGCTTCCTAAAATCCTTATTCTTCTGTGCTTGACCGGACGAGGGTGTTACACCTATGACCTTTGACTTCTGACGTTGCGGTCAAGGTACCTTGGAGAAATAGTAACAGATAAATACTAATGCAGACATGTGGAAGGAGAGAACAGGAGAGTCTTGGGTAACACTTTATTTTGATAGTCCACTTTAGATATTCTACTAACAGTAAGTTACTTTGCAACTACATGTCAACTATCAGTCATTAGAGTATTAGTAGACTGTCTGCTTAATATCTTCTAACACTTTATTTTGATGGGTCCACAACATACAACATACTATGAGAAACTTTGCAAGTATATGTCAACTTATTCTACTAACCCTAAACATAACCTAAAAGTCTACTCTGAGAGTTAGTAGACATGTAGTTGCAAATGAATGAAAATTAGTTGACATGTAGTTGCAAAGTTACTTATAGTTAGTAGAATGTCTAAAGAGGACTATCAAAATAAAGTGTAACCGAGTCTTGAGACTATGAATGATGGACAGGCAGATATTAAACAAGTTATAAGCTTCAAGTAAACTTCAGCAGTATTACTCATAAGATTAAAAAGAAAACAAATGTCATCCTGGCCACAATGACAATTTATCCTGTGGAAAACTGCATGTCTGGTTACTCCATCATGTGTCGTGGTCACACCATTATACCAGCATTTTTCCAGTCTTTGTCATTTTACACATCAAAGGAAAAATTCAACCAAAAATGACATTTCTGTCATCGTGTACTCATCCCCATGTCTTTCCAAATCTGAATGATAAAGAAGGAAATGTTTTGGAGAATGTTCACAGTGCTCTTTTCCACAATATGAAAGTATATAGTTGAGGGGCTGTCAAGCTCCAAAAAGGACCAAGCCAAGATCACTTACAAGACTTACAAGCGGTGTCATAAAATCTGGAATTCAGGCCCGTTCATACAAAATACGATAACTATAAAGATAACGATAAAGATATAGTTTTAAAAATCGTTCTCAATATTAAAGAATAGCAGAGTCCACACCACAGCTATAACGATAAAGGTACAGAAAAACGATATCGTTGGAATCACTTTCAGAATGATTTTTTTCAGCTGATGAACGATAAAAACATTGACACCCAATCAGAATCCATCCTGCTATAACGAGCTCGAGAATTTAAAGCGGCAGACGCGCATGCACTTAGAATAAACAGACGATATCATTCGCTGGTGTGGATGCTAATATCGTTATCTTTATAGTTATCGTTCTTGGTGTGAACGGGCCTTTACACAACTTCATGTCTTATGGATTTAGAAGACATGGCCCACTAATTCACCCTTCAGCATTTAATTAACAGGCGATCTGATCAAACATAATGCCAAATCTTTAACAAGCAAACCAGACAGGAGAGTAGATTAACATCGGTGGACCTAAACTTGAAAAATGGTGTGTGGTTGAAACAAGATACCTTCTGATGTTCATACATGTTTTATTTCATGCTATAACTAATGAAGAGGAAGAGATGATCGGTTCACGTGCCACTTGAACTGAGGCACTACAGTGATCCGTCACGACACATTAAAGAGCCACAAAACAGTATTTATTGTTTGAATTTATACAAAAAAAAATGACAATTTGAAATGTGAGACTTTGTTTCATGAGAACATGATGTGTGGCGTGAGAGCGCCATGGCTTGTCGGACTTAGCAACAGTAACAAAGGTGGCGGGTCTTTGCGAAAGGTTAACTGAAGCACTTCTTTATGGTTTTGACAGTTTCTAGTTATATGGTTAAGAGCGGTGTGATCTCCTTTTGCTTTTCACTTAATAAAGAAGGTCATACAGGTTTGGAATGAAATTAGGATTAGTAAAAGTTCATACAATTTGGATTGGGAAAACAATTGCATTAAAATGTGAGAAGACCGGCTCAGGCTCTATAGCAAACAAAGCAAAAGCGCTTTCCTATAGTTTAGGATTTTTCTTTTCATTCTGGCACTAAGGGAGAGGCGTTCTTTAACATACTTAAAGACTTGGCAAGGAAAAGATCATTATTATTCTTGTAAAAAAAACATACTTTTGTAAAATTGCTACAATGACATGGTCAAACTGTAGAGAACATCTGTGATTGCCAAAGCTCTTTAACAGACTCGCAAGTATTTATAAGGCTTTAACATTCAGTTGAAAGGGTTAGTGTGTGTGAGAGACTTTTTTTTTTTGAACAGTTGAAAGTAATGTCTAAGGATGTTTCTTTTAGAAATCTGTGTTTGTGTGTGACAAGGGTTGATTATTTGAGTGGTTTTGTGAAATTTCTTTGCCTGAAGCCTAAAAGATCAACAAGACATGGACGGTTTGATGGGGAAGGTGGGACTTTTTTGAAGTGTTTTCATGTGTGAAGGTTTTTGATTTTATAGACATATATTTGTTTCATTGCAGGGGTGTGTGAGAGAGAAAGACGGCCCTTACCTCAGTGCGTATCACATTTCAGGGGCCAATTTCCCCTCTGTGTGTGTGTACAGTGCAGTGCTTCTGTCTCCGCAGCACCAGAGCGGCAGTGAAAGCAAAGACCTCCTGGGGCAAATCCTCCGCTATAATGACAGATCTTTTTACGAGGTGAAACTTCGTGCTAGGTGGCCCGTCATCGCACTGATGGGTTTCTCATCTTCCTCATCTGAGCGCTCACAGCCAAAGCTCACAAGTCTTTCCAACTCAAACCAGCCAAATTCAAGTTTACTCTTAACAAAGCGCGAATCAGTCTTCCGTGGAGGACAGCGTAGATGTTTAATGATTCAAGACTTGAGGAAAGGCATAAAAAGCTGTGAAGTGTGACTTCTCAGACAAACACCTTAAAACAAACAGTTTTATAGAAGCAGATCACAGACAAAGACTAGTAGAGGATGAAGAGGCTATTAAACATGGATGTTTTGTGATGGTCTGGCCTTTCTCTAGAAAAATATTTTTGAAGCAGAATCACCATGAACTCAGAAATCAAGCAGAAGATCAGGGTTAAACCAGCTCTGTGTGTATTAGCGCATGCTGGGACGGAGGCCAAAAAAAGCACTCTTACTTTCTCAGTTGCCATTTTAACAATTACAGTACTCTGGAATAGTCTGAGAAACATGGATGTTATGATATCCAGAAACACCATTGCTCATATATATGAGTTTAGCACCTTTCCCTTTGGGATCTGTGCAAGTTTTACTGAAAAAGATTCATCTTAACTCAAAAATCTCTGTGCTTGGTCTGTATTTCACCATTCGAATAGCCTCTTTATGGCATCTCTCAAGTTGTTCTCTACCTTATTCTTTTTTCTTTGTCTGTCTTTATTTCTGCATTAGACTCAACCTACATGTATGACATCTTAGAGGCCGTTCACCCAGAATGTGTTTTTTCATTCCAATGCGCTACTTTTACATTGTTTTTTTTGTTGTTTGTTTTGTTTTTTTAAGTAAACGCATGCTAGATGGACTTGTATGACCGTTGGGCTTGAGTCTATTGCACCACATTTTTAAGACGCCGTGTCAAGTTAAAAGAATTTAAATTTTTACACGCAGCACCGCTCATCAATGTCAGTTCCAAAACGGTGGATCAATCAGAAGACCCCGGAGGCGGGGCAAGTGTTGTGAGCTTTTGTTTACAGCAGCAAACTGGCATGGCAACTGGTTTATTTGATGGCAACATGGAGAAGGAGGCATTCTGTGCTGCACTTTTTTAAAAAACATTCTCGAGCGCTGCATCTCGCGTTTTTAGACGTAAAGATGCGTTCTGTGTGAACGGCCCCTTAATGTGTTCTAGTGACCCTGAGGCATCCCTATCCCTTCTGATACCCTTGGAGAGACGTCAGCAAACATCTCACTTACCTCATTATCTGCCACCCAAGTAAAAGAGTGGAACTGAAGAAGTACACGCTGCACCTTTGAAAAAAGCAGTTGTTCCAGAAATAAAAATTCTGGTATTATAAATCACACTCATGTCCTTCCAAGCCAGTATTACGTTCTTTCTTCCTTGGAAAACAAAAAGTGTCTTCTGAAACCATACAATCGCTTTGTGTGAGGAACATGCCGAACTTGCAAACATGCAACGGTAGGTTTGACGTCAGTGACACCAAATGTAATAGGTTTTCAGCTTTAGCATTCTTCACTATTTCTCTTTTTGCGTTCCAAAGAAGACAAAGGCAATATGGGAATGAAATGACATGAGGGTAAGTAAATGACAACATTTTAGACTGAAATATACATTTAAGATTGAGACTGTACAGAGGTTATGGTCATTGGGCCCTCTTTTTCCATACTAGAGAGATTAATTTTTGTAGAAGCATTTTATGACAGTTGGATCTAAGTGGACAATTGACCATTCAGGAAACCACATTACAGTGCTGGAGACATTCAGGATGTGGAAGCTGTGTGGGAGAAGTTCATGTGGTCAGAAAGGGCTTGAATAATCCACAACGCCAACCGCTTGCAGAGTTAAAGTTCAGCGTAGCTCTACAACATGAGGTTATCTGAGTTGCTATTCTTGCTGTATTTGGAATGAAAGTGAAATCAAGACCCTGATTCATTATGAATCTCTAATCTGCTGTAAACGGACTGTCAGTTGATTGTCTTGGTGATAGTAACTGACCAACAGAAAGAACCAGAGAGATTCTTCAGTGGGAAACCACCCGCTTTGGCAGGAACAGCGAAGAGCTCATCCTGCTTTTGACACTGAAATCGGAGAATCCTCTGGAGCCACTGATCAAGAATCAGATTTCTCCGACTCACATCTGATCTACAAGCTAAAAGCTCCAATTTAACACAAGAATGAATTCTGATTTGATGGGAAATATAACTACAGAGGTTATGCCTCCACAAACAGACAATCACATGCGGTCTGTGACGGATACGTCTCTTAGCCCGCTTTTAATCTTTGTTCTGTGGGATGTCCTGGTCTGTGTGTGCGTGTTTGTGTGGGAAGACAAATGAGAATGAGGTGAAAGCTGTCATTGAGAACTTGTAATCAAAGAGAGAGAGCTGGAGAGAGTCCAGGATTGGGAGTCAGATACAGTATACCACAGAATGCCGCATCAATGCTTTCATTTAAGTCACTATTTGACTCTCTTCTTCTCAAAGTCTGCCTTTTTCTAATCTAATGCTTCTTTGCCTCCGGCCTGGTCTCATCATTGCTCTTTTTCCAGTCTGTGTTCTTTTGATCTTTCTATTATACAAAAAAAAAGAATGTTCTTAAAATAACTAAAGAAATTCATAAAAGAAACAAGAAATAGGCAATTGTTGACATACAACAGGAGTACAAGAATGTTAAATGAATGTGGACGCATAGGTCAGATCATTTGATTTACCAAAGAATTTGACTGGAATTTGACATATTTAAATCTCCGGCTTTGATCACAGACTTCAGTGTCTTGGCATGGTTGAGTTTTCTTTGGAAATGCTAGAGAAGACACGTGAGAGTCCTCAGGAGAAAAATCAAAGCAGGAGATTTAGGAAAATGTCTCCATTTAATCTCCTCTCCGTGAGCAATTGACATACGAGGGATTTTATATATCAGACGCTTTAGGCCGCTGCAGAGATCACGGTTGTTAGGCGGTTAGCCAGAGAGGTGAGCCGCGACCGCAAACACGCCACCACATGCACACAAACACACAAAAACAGACCTCCATCAACAACCTGCTCTGTATGCTTGAAATAACAGACCAGTGCGAAAAACCTCAAACTTCCCTTTCAGGCATATCCTTCATTCAGGTCAGGATCAAAACAATGGAAAGATGCATTTACTTGAAGCAAAATGACTTAAGATTTTGTCTTGTTTTCTGAAAAAAAATCTATCTATATAAATGTAGATTTTTTTTCTTAAAATGAAAAATATTTGACAATGGGGTAAGAGAAATAATCTTTTTTGTTTTACCCTTGAATTCAGATTTTTTTCTTATCCCATTGTTTTAAGACCTAAGACCAGACAACAAGACCTAATATCTTAAGTCATTTTGCTTCTCAAGTAAATGCATCTTGATTTAACAGTTCAGATACTTGTACTGTAAAAAAAGCCAAAAAAACTAACAAAAAAATACATTTTTTTTGCAGTGTATTTAGAAACAAGTTCAAATCTATTACTGACAAATCAGGCGATGGCAATTGGTTTTACATAAAAACATGCATAAACAAAATAGTACTGAATTCCAAAATATCGGAATATTCTTAATCTGCAGAGACAGATAAAGATGTTTAACCACCGGACACACAGTTAAGCGTGTACATATTTGTTTAGAGAGTGTCTACAGTGGGTTTACGAGAAAACTGCATCCTCCCACGACCACAACTGGAAGTGGTTCTGACCACACGGCCACCGTACTCACACGCCACACCAGTGCTGCTGACATGCCACAGAGAAGTGCTGACAAAAATGCACAAAATTTGTGTTTTCAACGGTAGTCAGTTTACCATGTAAATGAAAGACAGAAATGCTCAACAAGCAATGCGGAAGCCACTTCAACCACGATGATGTTTCAGACCGAAAATGTGTTGTATTCTATGGCTAGATAGTGCCAACGTTTGAAATAGAATTAATAGGAAGCATAAGTTACTACTGATGACCATTTCTGACTATAAATTGTTGTGCGGACAGAGGAACTCACATGACCCTCATACAGTTAGTTGGATACAGCGGTAGTGTCAGAAACCCTACTAGAAAAACTAACAGTACAGCGACATTGTGACCTGCATCATTTTAATCACTGTCAGTGTAAACGTTTCTCTACGGGATATGTGTGCTGTGCAGTGTGTGATAATGAATGTCCTAACGGGTGTCACAGTTTCACTCCCTTTTGCACGTCGCATGTTGTTTCTCTCCTAGAAACAACTTCACAACTCATATATTAATGTCCTGAATAGGAACATGTGCTTTCTTTACACGTTAAAGTAGCCCTCACTTCAAAGCTTCTCAGCACAGAAGTCAGAGTTCACAGCACTGAATCTGAGGGTTGTACGGAGTGCAGAAAGGCATTCAGACCATGATCATCTGATGCTAAAACTGATCCTGCAGTTCAGACATCCTGGATGTTTCTTGCACAACAGACAGAGCTTCAGCCACAATCCAGTTATGATACAGTGATGCACTGTGCATGAATTTTAACAGATGTATCACAATGTGGATGATATTCTGAAGCTGTTGGCATATCAAACCCTATGGACTTTCCCCCCCATTTTTTCTTAGTATGAACATTTTAACAATCTATAGAACCTTTTTACCAGTATAAAGAATGTTTTGTGGAATAGAAAGATTCCATGGATTTTAAAGGTTCTTCATGGAAGCTTGGATGCCAATAAAGAGCCTTTATTGTTTTACACACCTGTGTACCTCCACATGACTGTTCACTCTTCAAAAACAAAAAAAATGGTTTCATGAAGATTTACGGTGGTCCAGTAGTGCACAACACAAAATCTCCACAACACAATGAAATCTCCACAACACAACGCATTGGACTAATTTCGTTGTGTTGTGCTAATTTCACTGTGTTGTGAATTGTTTCAGATGTGTTGTGTTCATTTCGTTGTATTGCAGCTTGTTTCCATTATGTTGCGACTTTTTTCTGTTGTGTTGTGCCCTACTGGGTCACCGTAACCTTTAACATCTATGGAACCTTTGGTTCAGATTATTCATCTTTAAATTATTAAAATGATCTTAACACTAAGAAAATAATGGTTCTTTCAACTGACTGAAAGGTTCTTTGGGGAACCAAAAATGGTTATATTTTTTTTAAATACAAAAGAAAACAAACAGATAAAATAGAATTAGAATAGAGAGTGCTAGAGTTAGAGGGTCAAATAAAGAAGAAAGAGATGTGTTTTTAGCCGTTTCTTGAAGATTTTTAAGAGTATAGGTGACTTAACTTTATGACTTGTGGGATGCAGACCTTCCTCCCCATTTTCTTGCACTATGTGAATAAAAGGAAGACACAAGAGCTCTTGTGAATGGGCACATTCTCGCTCCCAGAGACACTTCACAAGTTATGAATGGCACGGCGCAGTCAGAGCGATGGTTAATAGGCTGAATGCCAGAGTTCAGGGAAAAAAACTGGAAAGAGATAGTGTGTGTGGGATGAGATGAACTCCGTCGCTACTGAACCTGATTTTCTCACACTCTCACCCAAACACAGCTGACTGCACTAATCCAAAGAATATAACAAGGGTTCAAAGAGTTTAGATGAGATGAAGAGACAAGCAGACAGACAAGAGAAAGAGCATCAAGGTCAAAGAGTCCTTTAAAAAAAAAGGAGGATTAACAAAAAAGCAGGAATAAAACTGTGGCGAGGTGAAAGGGTGCAATTATATAACGTAATAGCTAGCCTGCTAATTTTGAGAAAGTTTTTTATCTGTCTTGTTAACCCTTTCTCTGCCATTGAAGGATTTTTTTCCGTCTTTCCTGTTTTTGTGCAGATGCATATGTAATAAAATACCGCAATTAAGCATTAAACAGCATGTAAATCAAATGTTACAGAATGAAATGTCGACCCAGGAAGTGGTTTAGGACTTTGCAAGCTTTAGGGATGCTAATGGAAGTGATCTACTTCATCTATGCTTGATCATCGCTCTGAATCCGATCCGGATGTAGTCTGAACAAAACGTGATTTTCTTTGCTTTTTGTTCAAAATATTGCTTTAAAAAAAAATAAACTTTTTTTTTTTTTAATCACCACATTACAGTGCTGATTTAAAAAAAAGAATGCATAAAGCTAGAATAAAATTTTTTTTACATTTTATTTGACAAATTTAATTTCAGATATTCATACAACAAAATATTCTGGGAGGCATGAAAATTTAGCGAAAATTATCAAAAAGGCTGACAGTGGCTACATTTTTTTTTTAAATGTTGGAGGGGAAAGAGTTAACTATTCAATTGAACCTTTTGACAAAATCATCAAAAACCATAGTAAACATCGGGCCATAACCATGCCACATCTATCACAATTTAGACTGTAATTGATATAACAACAACAACAACAAACAACCCAAAACAATCACAGCAGATGCTCAGTTCAGTCTCATAGTCAGACGGCGTCTCCACAGGTCATGTGTGGTGAATCAGTGCTCCAGCCTGAAACTACTGCACTTGTAGGCCTGCAAAACCTTATCAGCGCCTGCTGTCTGGTTGCCCGGGGCGACAGGTGGGCCCTGGTTCTGGGTCAGAAGCCCATTAGCAAATGAAAGCTGTTGTAAGCAGTGCAGACACTCTTCGCTGCTCAGATTTGTGTGTTTGCATTAGGGTTAACTGACATCAAAGCACATTCGTGCGAATGCTGTAAAACTGGGTGGTGTTTATTTCACGTTATTGCATGACCGAAAGCATAAATGAAAACACGTTTATAACAACCTATATGTTTTATTGCAAATTTCAAACCAAGCCCTAAAGTTTCTTGTTAAAGTCAATATGAAAACATTCATTTTGTTTTTCTTTGTAATCTTTCATCAAAATCATAAACTGTGCAACCTCTTAAGGCAAGACACAACAAGGCACAACAACGTTTTTCCATGCACTGTTCAATAATTTTGAGATTTTGGGATATTTGGCTTTTCATAACATTGTTTTAGACTAGAAGAAAGAAAACATAAAAAAATATTCTTTTAAGGGTTTATTTTATTGTACTTTATCTATTTGCATTTGTATGTTGGCATATCAAACCCTATGGACTTTCCCCCCCATTTTTTCTTAGTATGAACATTTTAACAATCTATAGAACCTTTTTACCAGTATAAAGAATGTTTTGTGGAATAGAAAGATTCCATGGATTTTAAAGGTTCTTCATGGAATCTTGGATGCCAATAAAGAACCTTTATTGTTTTACACACCTGTGTACCTCCGCATGACTGTTCACTCTTCAAAAAAAAAAAAAAAAAAAAAAAAAAAAGTTGATGTGGAGGTGAATTAAAATGATTTTTTTTAGATTTTTTGGCTAATTTTAATGCTCAATTTATTTTCAGTCATATTGAGGCCCTGCTGACAGTTTGCTGAGGCCCCTAGTGGGCCCCAGGCCTCTGACTGAGAACTGAAATATGGAGAAATATGGAGCCTGTGCTCCAGTACCGATGAAAGGATCGAAACGGATACAGGGAGAGTCATGACTCTGTGATGTCAGTAGTTATGAAAAATAAAGGCAGGGTAGACGTAGATTCACTTTAGCACAGGTTTGAACAGGACAGGGTATTGTGACATCAGCATCAGAATAGGCAGAGTAAATACATATTCTATCAGTCATATTTCAACCCTTGTTGAGGTGACAGGGAACTAATCCTTATGCGCTCAGGTTTCCTGCTTCTCTAGATACTTCTCTATTTGAAAAGTAACAGGTTGGAAGGCACACTGATATTAAAGTTAAAGTTATGTTGCTAGTGACCCTACAGTAGGACAAGCAGATTAATATATATATATATATATATATATATATATATATTAAC